>NW_010562747.1:31728-56227 GCF_000687285.1 Phaethon lepturus
TAATCTAAAGGTTTAGTGCTCTGGTTCTGCAACTTCTACTTGCACTGGAGCAATACTCTTCAGCTTGATATTTGCAAATTGCTTTAAGTTTCATTGCCAATCATAAACTTTCAAAAATTATGAGACTGGCTTAGAAATCATGAGTCTTTTTTTAAAGCAATTAGTTTCATAAGTTCTGGCACAAAAGAAACACTTAGTTCCTTATGATTTGTTTTTCATAATTGGCTGCCAGTTTTAACAGATTTTCCTGTAGCTGCAGTTCCTTTGGTGGATGCTCTTGTGCCTACTGTGTTGTCCCCATGCTTGTTCTTTTCCCTTAGGCCACTGAAAGAACGAACATATACAGTCGCTTCTATGCAGCCACCTGTTTTCACAAGGCTTGTTTGAACACCATTATTTTTGTCAAGCGTGTCCTCCTCTTTCCCCAGCATAAACACCTTCTGATCACATACATTTTCTCTTCAGAAAGTAGGCTATAAACATTAACAGATGTCATAGTCGTCGGTTTTTTGCCCTGTGGATTCTGAATCTTACATTTAAACTTGATTGATGTTTTCAGATCTGATGTTTTCAGTTACCTTTGTAGCTGTGAGGACTAGAAAAGTAGGTTTTGGTCTTTCAAAATCAACCTGAAAATCTTATGATTCTCTGACTTGAGGATGTGAAGAAGACTTCAGTATTTTCAAGAAAACCATGAATAGAGTGATAACATTTGTAAGCCTGCAGTTCTGAGCTCCGGTCGGCATGTGATTCACCATCCAAAATTGATGCGATTCCCTGGTACTGCCAGTTAAATCCGTGACGTTTTGTTGTCAGGAGACAGCCTCGTCTTTCCATGTGTGTAATCTCTCTCACGGTATGCAGACCAGTATGCAGGTTATACATAAGCTGTTGAGTAGTGCTATTTCTTCCCCTTCTATAGGAAGAGTTTTATCCTTATGTTTAGGAGGATATCGGTCACTGCATGGATTTCTGAATTGCCTTTTTAGCAGCCTTGCCAATGTCTAGTGGCTAACTAATTTTTTATATTTGTGGGCTACGTTTCATGTACATTTTGTGGTGGCAGCAGCTAGCGTTTTCCTCATGCAAATGTTACAGATGGCACTTTTTATGTTTGGAGTGGAGTAAGAGACGTAGTCACCCCCTTGGCTAGCACACCGTGTTCCCTCGAAGCTGTGGAGCACAAGGCAGTGTGAATGGTGAAGCACATTATCCTCTTGTTGTTTGTCTCATGAAGAAGCTGTGCTTCCTCTAGTCTTTCACTGCATGGGTCATGGTTTGATGATCTAGGGGAGGAGTTTGTCTGTGTCACTTGAAATACATCCTTCATTTCATATTTAACATGTAAATATCATACTTAAATTGACCCTGGATATATGCATCACTGAGTCAATAATTCTGTGAGTTATTCTGGCAAACCTGGAATCTAGCTTCCCTAGGAACCTTTCCATCCTGGCCCATGGATTCTCATTTCCACTCCTGGCATACTACACCATTAAGACACTATGGTACTTTTGAGATCCGTTGTGTTTTCTACCTGCTTAGAAATTTTACATTCACAGAATATTCCTGAATATCTTGTTCACATAATTTGAAATTTACTCAGCAGAGCAGGTATAGTTCTTGCTTTCCTTTCAGGATGAAATTTGGCCTTGAACCTGCTAAATGTGCTAACACTTAGGTAGATTGTAAATCCCCTCACCCAAAGGAAACAAAAGGCCTTGGAGTTTCCATTAAGTTCTTCCTCCACTCACCTCAGAAAGCAGTCTGCCTTCTAAATTAAGGATCAGGTCACTCTGCCTCAATTCATCATATATGTTTTTCCATCTCTGCATCACAACTGAAGATATATATGTAAAGTAACAAAATATGTCTGATAATTATAATTGAGTCAGAAGATGTTAGCAGTCAATGGCTAAGAATTATATATCTAAGTAACCATCCGTCACACCAATGATTTCAGCATTTAAAAAAATAATCGATGAATTCTAAACATCTAAGTACTGTTGCTGAGCATATGACTGTGCAATGACCTATTTGCAAAGCCACATTAGGAGAAATATATGAGCAGTGCACTCCTCAGGGAATGGCAATACAATAAAATGTGGGTATTTGTATAAAAGCTAATCCTCCCACAGTTATGTCAATTAAGTACAGTTCAGGGTAATAAAGAAAATATAGTGTTATCTGGGCCATATATTACTATCCTCTGATTTAAAAAATTGCAGCAAGGTCAGTATTTTTAGTACTTACTGCTAAAGTGTTCCCTGAGTTTTGCTGTCTGTGTCTATGTATGTGTGTGTCTCTTTTTCTTTTTCGGTGGCCTGTAGTGCCCTTGGAGTAGAAAAAAAAAAGTGAAAAGAATCGATAATGCCATTTCTTTAAATACCGAAGTGAATTTAGTGTGTGTGAATAGTGCCAGATTGACAGCCTGGAGAGCTAAAGTCCTACTGTTACCCACCATGTGCAGCCAAGAGCTATGCAAGCTTCTCCCGGATTGCCTAGCTGTATTACCACAGCTTTGACCTAGCCGGGGACAATCTTCCCTCCTTGTAACTGAACCTTTTGCGTCTTTTCTGAGGCTACCAGCAAATTAGTTCCAGTTGCAGTGGCAGTATTTTGTTGGGGAGGAGAGGCATGGTTTGGTTTTCATTTTAAGGCGGACAATTTCCAATAGGAAATGGGTATTTTAATTTGTTTCGCTGTGTTGTAGTAATGAGTTGCTTACTTTTAATAGCATAGCAGAAAAAAACCCACACAAATAAGACGAACTAGTTTCTTATGGTTCAAACTACACATCCTTTTTCCAGGAGTAGGCAAAGGCTGAATATGTTTCTTATTGCTCAGATTGTATGTAGTTCTCTGATGAATGACTAGACATACTAGTGCCAGTTTAAGCTTAATTTTCTCTTTGGATAGGATGGATCTCTGAAGACAAAACTACAGATAAAAGTGAATCTTACAGTTCTCTGTCCTGTAACAGGGCAGTTCTTCATCTCTTTTTACAGACCCGAGCTCCTCCTTGCAAGTGTGTCCCCGCTTGGTGTTTCAGTCCCCCCAGTGCCCTGTGTCCCTCAGACTGCCAGGGAAGTCTTCATGAATGCCAGGTTGTTCGGATACTGCTGTTTGAGAGGTGGCCACAGACACAAGTACTTTATTCAGGGTGGATTTTGCCATAAAACCGAGATGTTCAGAAATTACACAAGGGTTTTTTGTTCTAAACAGCTGGAAGTTTGTAAAACACAAACCAGCCCCCAACAACAACCACGAAATCCTGGGCCTATTCAAGTTCTGCCAATGCATACCTACCTCCTTACCTCTAGACTTATGTGTTGAATAGTACCTGGAGGTTGGGAAGACCTGGATTTTGAACCTGGTTATGTTGATACAATAGATATCTTACCTACATAGAACCACCATGTCTGGAAAAGCATAGAGGATAATTCTGAGCACATGCTTAAAATCTATTGAAGTCAAACAGATATTTAAATACAGATATTGGAAATATGTTTATGGATGTTGTTCAATAAGGGCCTTAAATGCATTAACAGTTTGTCACTTGATGTTATTAGCCAATAATATGTTGCACTTTGGCTCTGTTAAAAATAACAATGAAATAGTTGTTCTGTATTCTTCCTGCCATAACTGAATGATACTGTGTTGTGATTCTGCCCAACTTCACTGGCCAGGTAACACCACATACATCTTGGAAGCCTCCCACTGGACTCCTGGTGTACTTAAATCAGTGAGTCTAAGAGCACTTAGGATAAAAAAAGGTATATGTTAGAATTTCTGAGATGGGAAATTTGAAAAAGAAAGCTTTTGGGAACTACAACTAGACGTACTGGTTTTTAGAGGTTGTCTTTAGGAAGGTAAATCCATAACTAGAACACCTTTAAAAACCTGAAACTGATCATGAAAATCTGCTTTTTGAAGCTGTCGATTCAGAGATGGATCCCAGGGTCCCCATTTCCTGCAAGTCCAAAGGTCTTGAATGAGGAGTCTAGAAGCCAACTTGGCACCTGGAGATCTATTTCATGCGCCTCTATTACTGCAAGAAAGACCAAAAAAAATCAATGTGGGAGTGAAAACAAACTAAGCCAAAGAGAATGAAAATTAAAACTCAGTGGCTACTCAACTTAATAGTTCCTTGATCATTCTGGACTTCTGGGTCATACTTCTGTCCTAATGTGAAGACCTTTTTCGGCTCTTCACGGGCTTCTTTATAGGGTTGAGTACAAGGAATCTGATTCATTTTCAAAGCAGATTTAGCTGTCCTCCCACCCTACCCCATAGTGTTGATGCCTTCCAGCATAGGTGGATGAATGAGAAGTGTTTTTGATACTTGAGCCCGAATATGTCTATTTCACAGCGTAAACTCAACTTTAAACTTCAGTCTTCTAAGTCAGCTTAAACTAGCACTGGGATCTGTCGAACTGCTCTGTAAGTACCGACAAACTTGGTGACTGGCCGGAGACATGTGGATCGTTTAAGCAAATTCCATCCGTCACCAGTTTCAAAGCAGAAAATCTGACAAAATATGTTTGAGTATTAATACAATTGGCAAAACTTCTGGCAGTGGCACTGCATAGTCATTTTTGCCTTTGTAAAGAAGGTTGGAAAAGCTGTCCTGATCTTTGCTGGATTTTACCCCCTTTTTACTCAGGAGTAGATGACAAAATATGCAGTGCAAGGATGATTTGAATAATTTATATGATACACAAAAAATGTCTAAATAAAATAGTTTTAGAAAGACGACATCAAAAAGTCACTTTCTAGAGCAACCTAGATGTTTTGTCGCAAGAGCCACTCTTACAAGGTGAAGCCCATGATTTGCAGCATTGTCCTAGACAGATAACAGGCGCTTCCAGTTGCTTGTGTAGGGCAGTTCCACTCGGGAGGGAGAGTTTACCCACAGCACCCAGCTAAAAGAATCGATTATCATTAATTCTTTGATAGATAAATAGCTAGAAGTAAAAAATAGAAAAGAGTTTGTCAAAATACAGCAAGGCACAAGCAACACAAAGTCACTGTATTGACTTACTGACATTATTGCAAAAGGAACTTCCAACAACTTCTAGCCTGATGTCATCGACAGTAAAGGCCATTGTACCATGAAAGAGCGCGTAAGCGTTTCTTTAAGCAAAAATGATGTTCATGCTCAATGAATTTTGAACTACTGCAAGGGTATAAAACAAACAAACAAACAAACAAAAGAAACAACAACCAGTAACCAGGTGGAAAATATTGAAAAGTGAATGAGAGGGAAAAGCGGTTTGTGTCTGTTTTGTCCTACAGGCAGAAGTGCCAGGACAAATCAGCAGGTCTTCAGGTGAATTGTCGAGTTACAGGAGATGAAGCATTTCGTAGGCCGCTTTGACGGATTGTTAATGTTAGTTGGGCTGAGTGTGATTAATTCGGCTGCTCTGTCAGTGACAGGGAGGAAAAGGTTCTGCTTAAACTGAGCAGAGATGACTCCGCTAGAATTCGTTCGAGGCACAGAGCAGAGCGCGGGTGCGGGGCTCGGAGCAGGGGTAGCGCGAGGCAGAGTCGTGTCAGCTTCCCAGCTGTGGTCGTCTGGATCAAAGGAAAGATGCTGCTGATTTGAAATGAAAAGTTGGGGGTTTCCCTAATGTGAACTGGCATAGAGAGCGGTTGATACGGGGTTGTCCTTCCCCCGCTTCAGGCAGGGGGAAAAATGGATCCGGATGTGAGCAAATAGTACAAAGAGAAGGCAGAGCTGCTAAGCTACATATTTTTATGCAATTTTCAAATGTGTGAGCTGTCAGGTTTAAAAAATAATAATAATACAGGGTCATTCCTTGGCCTGCTAACAGATGTGTCCAACATTTGGATCCTAGCGCAAGGATTTTGCCTTAACCAAAATGAATACATCTAATACATTGACAGTAAATCTCTCAGCACCGTTAAAATATAACTCAACTAATAAATGAGAGAGAGAAGACATCTGAGAAACTGCAAGTGTCTGCTTAAAATATATAGAGTTAATATCAGCAAACGGTGAGTGAAGTCAAAGCAATCTGAACATTACTGCTTACCATTTAGCTCCGCAGAAACCGGACCCAAAGGCAGATTCGCATCTTGTGTTAACACAGCGCACAGCAGTAAAGCCTCATTGATTTCAGTCTAGTTATTACTGATTTTCAGCCATTTAAGAGAGAAAAACAGATCCCTCTGCTCTGCGTGTTTGTGTGGCAAAGGCAGCAAAGCGCGCTCCCCCGTCTCTAGTCACTCCGGAGCTAGAGACAACATAACCTATGATACTTTGCCTCTGAACAGTTGCTACTAACAGCAGCATGCAAGCTTAAAGGGAGGTCACCTAATGTTTTCGGGCAGAAGCAAAGCGGGGAGCTGCACAATTAGCTGTGAGGTGCTGGGAATAGCTGCGCAGAGGATAAAGCTCTGGAGTGACAGCAGAAATAGCGTTATTTGCATTGTGCTAATAGTACCAAGGATGCACACCTCAAAGCAGGGAAACAAAAATACGTTGTGGTAGTATTGACTAATAGTTTTGTGCAGAAATATAGCTGCAGGCTTTATTTGCATCTTTTCCGGCTAAATTGTTTGACAGCTGAAATAATTCTATATTATTCTCAGTGTATAATTCTATAATACATCTCTAGCTTGATAGATCTTTTTTTTATCCTGAAGGTAACAGTGGGACGTGAACATACAGAACAATAACATTGTGCTTAAAATTAAGAAACAATCTTTAAAACCACAAGGTTTTAAGCTGTGGAACTTGTTTTGCCTGCCCTTCCATGATCTTCCATTTCTTTTTGAAACTGGTCAGCCTCCTTCTGCATCCTTTAAGAAGAGTTGGACTGGGACACAGAGCACAGGATTTTGGAAATACGGTTTTTTTCAGGACTTGAGAGGGATCTATCATGTTTACACTTTCCCATCCTCAGTAACAACCAGATGTGTTTAATTCCCATTCCTTGCTGGGTTTAGCTGCAGTGATGGAAGAGATAACTTCCAACAGAGTAACCTTGAAGATAAGGGGGGGCAGACAGCTGGGGCAGTAACCTTTTGCACCACCATGATTAATCCAATATGGTTATGAATCAGGGCTTTTGGTCATCAGAGCTTGGTTGTTCAGCATCTTTCTGTAATCCAGAATTACTGCTGCCCATTCACCTGCGTATAGAAACTGCAGCCCCAAGTAGAGGAATGGGTGGACAGCAAACTATTGCAGCTAAAACGATGGAGAATTCGAAATGTTCTAGTTTTCATTGTTGAGTAAAAAACCATAATGGTTATTGAAGCAGGAAGCTTAGGAATTTGCAAAACAGAATGAGATCGTTATAGTCCTAATTGAGCAAAGCAAATAAAAACATGCTCAGCTCTAAGCACTTGAATAATCCCCGTCCTTCTGACCAGAATCTAATGAAGGACGTAAGACTATGCTTAATGTTCAACATGTGAGAAGTTGACTTCTCAGGGTCTTGAGCATATGCTTATATTTTTTAACTGAGCTGGGGCCATATGAATGAAAATGACATTTGTAGTTAGCGTCTAGGCTAAATCAAGCCACGTGCCTCGGGGTACAAAACAGCTATCAGATGGAGACAGTAGTAAAACGTTCTCACTATAGAATACTCACCAGAGAATTACTTTTCCAGGTAAGTTCATAGCAGTTAATTTGGAAATCAAGCTATTAGGCTAATATATTTAAGAACTTATTCTTTAATATGAGGTTTCAAAGCTCCTTGCATAGCTTCAGTGACTGAAGAATTTACCGAATAATGGGCAATAAATAATTTCTTCAATTAACTTTTCTTATTTTTCCTGTTCCCAAATTCTCCAAGAGCAGATCACAACTTTTACCAGTCCAATGATTACTTGAAATAATTTATGAATTTTTGCAGCAAATATTTCTCGATCTGCAAATCTGTCAGGCAATGGCAGCAAATGTTCCACTGCATGGGTTATGTGGCGTAGCTAAGCCAGTCAATCAGAACAGGAGTAGCTCTTTCTGCCTTTGGTCACATATGACTTAAATTCATTTTCTAATGAGCAATTTCCTGAGTTGCCCTAAATTTATAGTGTGTGAAGGAAAGGGAGATTTTATTCCCTTTGATAATATCAAAAATTTGGTAGAATTTGTTTCACTTAATTTGGCTCAAAGTCTTATTATAGCATGTCCTAACTTTTGATAAACACTTATGTTGTAGCTTGTGACCTTTGACTATGTCCTGGTAGTTATATAGAGACTAATTCTGGTTAAAATAAAAGTAGGTATTGTCTTACTGGATATGGCTATGTTTAGCTGGCTAAGCCAATTTATTGCCATTTGCTTCATTATCAATATCAGCTAGTAAAACACCAATATCCTCTTGATGCACACTCAGGGATGGCAAAAGCATCTTGGTAAGAGCAACATGCTACCTCTTCTATGTTGAATTAACAGGTGAAAATGAAACAAAGTAAAATAAATAAACATAACTCCTTAAAGAAATGAGCTTACTACTGGCCTAAATGCTGGTTTCAGTGGAAATTGTTCTAACTTCCAACCTATTTTAGATCTGAGGAGAATGCTGGTGTGGACGGAATTGAGAAATATTTACTACAATGACATTATGCCGATATGACTTCATAAAAAAATATTTTAGATTGCATTTATAAGGACTATATGGAAGTGTATTTCTCTTTGTTCCTCTCTTTTACCTTTCTATATATGCCCAAAGGTATAGAGACGTGGCTTGCAGTTATTCAGTCATGGTGTCAAAATTAACAATCCAGCATTTCCTCTTTCCCCCACTTATTTGTTCTCCGTTTCATGCATTACCCTGCTTTCAGCTAGCATGCCTGTCTGCGTAGCCATGCGGTAATCTGAGCTGAGGAACTGATGTGCCTGAAAAAGCCGTAAAATAGAAGAGCTTGGGTTTAGTTTCTTTTTTGATGGGTCAATTCCTTGATCCCATTCACCTCGCGGTTATAAACAGCCATGGCACAAAGAAGAGGCAGTGGAGTACATCTGTATAAGCTGTTGCTGTGAAACCACAGCCATAGAAAAATGGCTATAAAAAGAATAATTTTTTAAACTAAGTTAAAGCAGTTTTACTAGCTAGCTTGCTTGCTCTTCAGCTGGTGTAAATTAATGCAAACCCATGACTACTCGTATATTATGCCGCTGAGGTTTTGACTCAAAAACTGATATGTGCTGTGGATCTTCCATGGTTAGATGTGAGTGCTGCCTTTGATTAAGTTCATGGGAGTTTCCCTTCCTAATAGGAGAAATACCCTACACTTAGCCATGCAGAATGTTTCAAATAGTCTTGAGAGTACATTAGCTGCAGAGAAGCTATCACTGTTTATGGTCAATCTTGCTTTCCTCAGCCTTAGATATTCTTTGTTTTAGTGAGGTATTTTGCAGATAGAAAAAAGAAAAGGAATTAAGTTTAGTCATGAGTCTGTAAATACAGATATTCCACACTTTTGCAAAACAGAGTACAACTTCTGGTTTCCTCATATATTGTACAACTGTAGCTCTAAAACTTACCTAATGCAAGAATAAGAACCCATATTCTCCAGAAGCAAAGAAATTGCACCTAATTATCAGTTTACACCCAGGGTAACTAGAATAGCAGAACTGTGACAGTAGATTATTCTACCCTAAAGTTACCTCTGCGGGGCTACCTATTTGTCTCTCGGGAGATGAAGACTCAATTCACTAAATGGCACTGGCTTTGGAAAAAAGCGATCAATGGACTATTCTCTTGGTCAGGCAGTGTTTCTGGTGTGTCAGGGGAGGAAGCATGATGGAGAGGAAGACAACAGGACTGGGGACAGGAGCAAAGTTCCAGTCACGTTCTGTTCTGTTTTGCAGATCTCTAAAACTGGACTAACTCTGTTACTATCAGTGGGATGAGTAACTCCAGATGACCGTCTTTATATCTAGGAACTGATTATTGACCATAATCCACATATATAGATGTGACTAGTTTGCTAATAAAAGACATTGTTCTACTGAAGCAAAATTACAGGTTTGGGGAACTGTGCCAGTTAGGAGCAGCTGAGAGTCCTGTGCAGAGTTTTTGGTGAGTTGTGCATGGGCCTGTTTTTTGCAGTTAGGAAAATAATACAAATATTTCTTCAGCATAAGTTATCTCTGAAACATAGAACAATAGTTGCCTACAATGCCCTTTTTCCACATCAACAGAATTCACTGTTTATACTTTATTGTTTCCATAATGTGTGTGTCCATCCAGTGCTGTGTGTTTTACTACCCCGGCTGCTTGGGCAGTGGCTTTAAATGCTCACTTTGGTTTGATAACACAACATTGCATTAACGTATCAGGATTGAACTGTTGTCTGTGCTTGTGGAAATGTATCCGGCTCACCCCAGAGGTTTTGAGAATTTGGCCACTCCCCTTAGTCATTATAGAAAGAGACCTGCCAAGATGAGAAATTACACCAGGAGGGTTGAATATTAGGATTAATTGTCTTGAACCAGTGCAGTGGAGCAGGTAGGCAAGTCAAATCGAGGTGGGGATAATGAGGGCCAATAGGCAGCCTTTATTGTCTTCTTTCATAAAGAAAAGTATTTAAAAGAAACTATTTCCCATCTTTCAGCACAACTAAAATTGGAATTTAAAGCTTCTGCATTTTCAGCAATGGGAAAATTACGGTGTTCAATAAAGAGAGGATTTCTTTTTAAACAGGAGAAACCTGGTTGAACAAAGATCATCTGTGGGCCATTAGCTAGTTCTTTCTTCGATGGTAGCTTAGCACCAGCTTTTCCCTGGAGCTGATAGGGTTGGTCTAACCTTTTAGACCTTTGATATTGATCTTTGGCCTTTCCAGTTGGACATTTTTACTGTGCTTAAACTGTATCTCCTGGTTGCTTCAAACACTTAATTGTGCTGAAATGTAGTAATTCATTAAAACTAATGGTAAAGTGGGCTAAGGAGGGGAAGCTAATATAAACTGTAACACAACAATGACAGTTAATAGAGGAATGCATTGGGTCCTTCCAAAGACTGAAGATTTTTGGTTTAAAAGTGTTTTTTTTAAAAGGTGTAATGCTCATCTACTTATTATCCTTACTGTCTTCTGTCATTGCTGAAGACTTACCAGACAGTGCTGCAGTTTCAGTATCTCTGAAATGGGTAAAGGTCCCAAACCTCTCCCTTTCTATAGCAGCTCCACTGTGCCCCCATTTCAAAAGATTCCCATTGCTATCTACAACTTAGAGAGACCTTCAAACAGTCCTTTGTTTTGGCTTTAATCCTTTAACCAGCTGTTTGTTCAGTTGTCTCTCCAACACGGTTCCAGCCGACTGCTTTGTGTTTCCTTGTCGAGTTTATGTTTCATCGCAGAAATATCACAGCCCTTTGAAAATACAAGACATCCATTCTGAGAGATCCTGGTTCAAGGGAGTGAACAATCAGTTCAGATTAACTTTTCAGGAAGTTTCCATCTTTCAGAGCCAAACTCTTGTGAGGGGAATTTCCAAGATCAGTGGAATCAAAGTATCAGAATGAAATTCCCTTGCCTTGGCACCCTATTTCTTCTCTGTTCAAAGAAATTGACTCTGACAGTAACAGAATTTTTGCCTAAGGAACAACTTAGAATCCAGATTTGGCCCACAGTCTGGCCAAATATTCTTCCATTCTGCAGAATCCCTCACACGTATGAGGGTATGTATTTTACATGCAACACTAATCAATAAATTCCAAAACAGATTCTTTGCCAATACCTTGCATAAATTCCAGGATACCTGGGAAGGTATTTTAGCTGCTCTTTTCCATGTATACACATGCTTACAAAAGAAGTCTGATGAACTTTAGCGAACTCTCTATTTCATGACCCTATCAACCAAAATACTTGGTGAAAACATTTGGCTTATCATGATGGGTAACTTTCATGATCTAAATCTGCTGTCCATGATGACAGCATGCACTATTGTTTTCCCTTTTTTTCAAGATTTATAGATTCTATCCACAAAGCACCTTTGTGTCACTGTACTCGAATTCTACTATCCAAAATGAAATTTTTATATACCATCTATCACTGTGAGCTGAGTGCAATGAATAGGAAAAGCAGCTCTCTATCTTACCAATAATGAAAGAGTACTTCAGTTCCCAGAAGAAATAAAGAGGGAGACTACATGACTGTTTCTCCTGGAAACCACTCCAGGATTTCACAAAGGAGGTGTATCAACATATTCACCTTGGATCAACCAAATACCCTTCAGCTCTGTATCTGCTAATTTTCCTGATCAAGCTCCTTTTAAGGTACCTGCGTTCTGATGTCCCCGTTCTTATGATGTTCAGAACAGATTTGTATACACTTGAGTGAAGGAAGAGTTGAAACCACTTAGAAATTCTGGACTATTGTTATTACTGTGTTTCACATACGTTTAATTTAAAGTGTTTTACTTTACAAAAAGAGTGAAGTATTATGTTCTGAATTCAGAACTTCTGTTAGCAAGGCCCTGTAAATCTTATTTCTTTTCCTAAGTTTGACAATACTTTTAATTTCTGTCTTGTGCCCATTTAAGTATAAGTACATTTCCCATGACTCTATGTGGACCGTAAAAACTTGTGCATAATACAGTAGCTGTCTATACAAAAAGTGAATTAGAACTGACGGCAAAAAAAAAAATCTGCAAACATGCAACGGTTCCCAATAGCAAGCATAATTAATAGCAACTGTAATGTAGCGTAATGGTGCAAGTCAGAAATAATGCTACCGCCATTAAATACACATATGTTAACAAGACCATAAGGAATGAAAAAACATTCGCATTTCGGACATCCGTTACTGTCTCAGCTTTGCCATCTACAAAGGGCCTGTACTACTGATCTTATGTTAATCCAGTGTGTACTGTGGGAAGGCAATACAGGGGAATGCAAAACAGAGCACGAATTGCTGCGAAGATGGAATCGAGTTGTTGCACTACATAAATTTGCTGCAAAGATCCTCAATACATTCAGATATAATTTGTCTAAACTTTCAAAAATCAGTGCATATTGTAAGTGAGGCAGCTTTACATCAGAGAAAGGGTGGCTTTGTTTTTCCAGGAATTGCTGGAGAAAAGTGAAAAAATAAGAGACCAGTTTACTTATATTCTGTAGAGTATTGGATAATGCTGTTTAGCCATGCTTTCCAGCGCAACTGGGTGTAGAACATACACAACTCACTGCACATAACAAAATGATTTAATATCGGTGTAAAGCATCTCCGTGGCGGTTCTTCCCTCTGGTGTCTCACAGATGAGACTATTGAGCGTTTCCTATGTGTGAAAGGGTACTTTCATTAATCTCAATGAGGTGCAGGTTATTTACTCCACAGAATATCCTTCCTGCTGCTGCCCAAGGGTTTGCATTGCCTGCTCTCTGAAGGGACGCTGGTGACAGGATGGTGCCCACCAACTCAGTCAGCCCTGTGGTTTAGCTTGGCCTTTCAAAGATGCAGCAGTACTCGAAAGAGGTAACAATGGGGCTTTGCAACATGACCCAGTTTTGAGAAACAGCAAGAGCAAGCTCTTTACCAGACCAAGTGGCAGAGACTTTGAGCAGATGCTTAGTATTCTAGGAATTATCATTCTTCCTATAAGCAAACTGTATTTCTGTGAAATCTGTGGTATGGCTAATTATCTATCTAGTGTTCCTTAAGTTCTGGGGAAAAAAAAAATTCATCACAATTTCATCTAAACCACAAAGACTGGTGACAACAACTTGGTTGAAATATTCTCAAACACATCTATAACTGTGAGAGTTTTTAAATTTCCTGTGATGACTTTTTTCTTTTTCCCCCAGCTTACCCCATGGAGTAGTACATCCTGAGTGACATTTGGTGGGGGTCATTGGTTGTCTAGGAGAGACGAGCAGTTCCTTTGCATGCGGGTTTCGTATTTAAACATAGATGTACGAAAGTTGGATTATTTTATTTCGGTTCACACAACTTCTTTTCTCCTTAACACTTACACGCTGTGACAGAAAAACCGCCTGCCTTTGACTGGGTATGGTCCCTTGTGGTTTATCTTTATTCAACAGTTTATACAAGGTAACTTTTTAGCTTTAGGAGACCCTCAAAGTTTCTTCTCTAGGCGTTGGGGTCTCTGCAGCATCAAAGTCTGCGAAAGGAGATATTTCAGCCATCCAAGATATGCCCTAGGTTTATACGTAACTTAAAAAAACCCAAAACCCTATAAAAGACTAGCCATAAAAATGGTCTAATTGGCCAGAAGTCTCTCCAGTGGCAGGGTGCTTTATTAACTGGAAGAGACATCACAGACTGTATGCTGAGATAAATCTGACCCGACTTCTGATAATGTTTTCTAAGAATGGAATAGCAGGCAGTGAGGGAATAATTTTGCAGGATTTTTCTTCACAGAAAGTGAGGGTTGAATTTTTTTTTTTTTTTTGCTTCCCCCTCACCTCCCTCCCTGAAATCTTTTGTGAATTAATTTTCTATTTCCTGTGATCAGGGTTTTTCTCATACCTCATTCATACCAAACATTGCATTGGAAAATGTCAAAGATTAGGACAAAGGACGAAAGAACTATGCACCTCCCATCTGGGCAGCATAAGTAATGACAGGGTCAAGATTGAAGTCCATGAATCCCTCCATTACCTCACTCTCCCACTTTCTATTTCATTTTTAAGGATGCCCTGAAATGTGAGGACTTCTTTTAATGCCTTATGAGAGTTACTGTAAGAAAGGTGATCAAAAGGACTCTGCTGGCTTGGGTGCCCTTTATCTCCGAGGAAGGTGATGCACAGCATCTGGAGATGATGGAACGCATGATTAACATTACCACAGAGAATGATTAATATCTTCTTAAAGCACCTACTTCCAGATTATCCATCATTTCATTAGAGTGAAAAAAAAGTTCTTTTTGAAAGGGGGCTGTGCCCCTGAACCATGAATAACTAACCCACCTCTTGACATGTTTACTAATTGAGTAGCAGAGTATGCTTAATATTATGTTGAACAAATAGTGGTGTCCCCTCTTTATGCAGAAACAAAAAGGTAGGAAAAGAACAAAGTGAATTTGAGACAGTAGTTTAATAAAGCAGTTAAATGATTTTCGTTTCATGGAAAGTGTCTTTAGATATATTAACTAACTTTATTTTACTTTTCTTTTTATTCTTAAAACACCTTGTGTATGTCAGGCTAGACTTTTTTTTTAAAAAAGGAATATTATAGTTCTCTGGATTATATAATGTTTCAAAAACGATGTCTTTCACTAAATTCTTTTGGAGAGGGATGCTGTTCCTGCAGTATTGGAAGCGGGTCCTTGGGGGTGTGTAAGCTTTTAAATCAACTTTCCATGTTACAGTCAGGGACCAATCCTGCAAACACAGTGAGGAAGAGGCTTTGTGCCCGTGCTGACTGATCTGGTGTGGCTGATGCTGACTTTATCAGGGATCTGTAGCTGGTGATTCTTGAATCTAATTGCAGAGATGAGGACGCTGCTGGCAATTTGTAGAAGGAAAAAACAGCTACTTTCTTTTTGTCAACCATCCTCCTTTTTACAAGCGCCTGCGTTCTTTTTGGGTTTGTTAATGGCACTGAACAGCTCTAAAGTTCAGATCAATATAGTGCTACCTTAGTGCCTTGCTCACATATATAATATCTTCTTATATTAATCCTGTTTCCAGGGAAGTGTGACAGGCAGTGGTGATGCAGAATACTAAACTGGTGATTATTAATCACTGTCTTTCAGATCGATAATCCGCTGGAACTTTTCCTTTCCCCTATCATATTTTTTAGTCATTTTAAGTTAAACAGAAGTATTTCCATGTATACTGCTAGCATTGCGTTTGTGCGTTTGCTAACATGTGTGTCCCTCCGTTCAGCATCAGCCCAGTGTCTGCGGGTTTTGCAGAATCACCTTCTTGCTGACTGGAGACCGATTGCCCAAGGTATTCATCCCACCCAAGGCTTTTGGGGAGACCCTGAGACATCCTTTGTGGATGCAAGACAGTAGATAATATGGCATTACTGGTAACATGTCGCTTGCTTGGTATTGTTGCCTGCAAACCAACAAAGGCAGGGATGGCTGCCCTAAGAAATAAAGCCATCGGTAGCCCTCTGCCTTTGATTTCAGGAGCATTAGTTACATTATAGAGTGTTCACGTTCTAATGTTGGGAATTTGAGCTCTGGACAGTCTCCCCTGAGTGCTGTGAAAACAGAAGCATGAAAGGATGTTTTCTGAGAATTTTAGAGGATTCCTTGAAAACGATACAGTGTGAAAACCCCACTTAACACACTCCTGACTTTTTCAGGAAATTGCAGTTGGCTGCAGGAAAAAATGATGCTTTTTTAGTTTATTTTTTATGTTTCTCAGTTTTCCACCTGCTTTTCTGTGACACAGAGGCTTTTCAGGGGGGCAGGTTAGGAGAGAAGAACAGGTCCTTGAAAGCCACCTCTGGCATGACTATTACAAGAGACAATGAACTCGAACATGCTTCCCTCCTTTTTTTCCTCCAAAGATCATGAACTTGAAACTCAGTTGTGCATGCATGGAAGTTCTATAAACATTACTTAAACAGCAGCCAAAAGACCTTTGCCAGCTCTGGCCTACTTCTCCCCTTGTTGGGGCTCAGCACTCCCACTCAGTTGACTACTTGTCCTACTCTTTGCCCTCTCTGCTCTGCTGCAATCGTCCTGGAATTTTCCTCTATGCAACTGCTGTCCAAACCAGCTGCACCCACTACATCTTCAGCAGTGGACCGAGGAGGGTATTAATCATATTTTTGAGGAGGACACTCTGCTATTTATCTCCCTGACACCTCCAGCGTTTGGGAGCCCACTGCTGCACACAGCCCATTGACTAGTAATATTACACATTACCGTGCTCCATTGCCTCTCCCTGCCCTCTTCATTGAGTGGCTGTTCAACAGTGGAGTTGTGTTTGTTCAATCAGACATAATTTATACCTTTTTTGTTCCTTCTGGAGAGCTCTTGGTAATTTTAAGTCTAAGCATTGCGTTTTCTGTGTAATTCTAACTCTGACATCACTGGAACTGAAGATGGTCAAATAGATCCAATTTCAGACTTGTTCAAACTTGTTGGTTTTAAATCACCAAATAAGTGATTTTAAAACAAAGTTTCAAGGGCGATCATCTCATACTTACTTTAAAGATCTGAGTTTTATTGCATGTCTAAGAATATATACGTCTTCTATCTCTAAAGGGAATACCTGCAACAGCACGTTGTTCTGTGATCCCCTGGCTATTGTCCAACATGCAAAGTCTGGAACAGACAAGAGATTAATAATTCAGTTAATTTATAGCAAGGGTTTTTTTGTTTTCATTTTTTTAGAAGAAATTTATAGGAAGAGGAGTGGGTAAGGGAAGAAAGCTATTGTAAGACTAAATGGCTAATCATTCATCCTAGAGTTTGTTACCCTTTCAGATTCATCAAACTGTGTAATGGGAACAGCTAGCTTAAGATCTGGCTAATTTTACACTGTTTAGACAACATAAAGAAGCAGAAATTGTTCTGCTCTGAGATCTTTGGGGAAAAGGGTTACTCATTACAGGACATGGGGATTATCTCACATAGGAGGGCTTAAAATAAACTCTAAATTCCTTTCTTTGTTTAATAAAAAAAAAAAATTTCAGAAGACAAGTTTTTGCTTTTCTTTGTATGAAATTTCCAAGAGATGTAAACTAATGAAACTTCTTGAGGAGTTCAGGCAATGTAGGCTGGCTAAGAATTTAGCCCATCAGGGTCCCAGTAAGTGGCCCATGGGAAGAACAGATCCCGCTGGTGCCAATCACTATAGTATATAATAATACTCTGTATTTCATTGTAGCTTCTGTTCTCTCTACTCCACTGGAACTGCTCTTGCCAAGGTCTCTAGTAACCTCTTCAGCGCCAAATCTCAAGGCCATTATTCCATTCATATGTTCCTTGACATTTTGGCTTCATCTGACAGCTCTGATTATAATCTCTGTCTTGAATCTTGGTTTAAAGACGCTGTCCTGGAACCTGTTCCTCCTGCTAACGTTCCGATTGCTCCTTCAATGACCTTCTTGGGAAACTTTTTTTCATTTTTTTTTTTTAACTCTTCAGGGCAGTGTCCTCTGAACTCATCTTCATCTGTATCCAAATCATTTCCACTGTAATAATAATTTTGGCTTTTATCACCTCAGCTACTTTCCTGATGGAGATAGTGCTGCACTGGCTTGCTTCAGAGCAGCCAAGACTAGACATCTGCTCATCTCTTTGACATCTCATCCCAGATGCTTTATCACCAGGCAAAGTTAATGTGGGTAAAATATTTTATTACCATCTTAATCTCATTCAATTCAAATGTGTAACCTGAATACCATGCTAACCACACTTTCTTTTTCCCCTTGTACTTTCTTGCTACATCTAGAACTTGCCTCTTCTTCTCCTGTAACAACTCTAAAGTTCTGGAAATACCCACTTTTTCCTCGTGTGTAAATCTAAGATGAGCTGCCACCCCTCCTGAGGTGCAGTTTGTGGAAGAATCTAGGTCAGTGGATGAGGTGGGCATGGAGCAGGCCCATGTGGTTGGCATACAGCCCTGTGGGAGGTATGGCATATATGCAATTAAGACAGAATGCTCTGGGAATTGTGCTGCTAGCCTCTAACAAACCTCTACTGAGCATATGCAGATGGTGATTTGCAGAGGATTATAATTTGGCCACGTTTTGTTGAATATTCATGAGGACAGTGAACGATACCTCTCTGTCCCTGCATTGGCCTCTACCACATTTTGAGACAGTCCCACAAAGCACATTAGTGGAGTTTCAGTAAAAAAATTCTGAGCCTTCCAAAACAACTGGTGTGATCATTTGTTCTTCCTGAAGCTTATTCTTAGAAATGGCTGAACTGTTCTGTAGAAGCTTCTCAGTATTTTTCAACATGAAGCAATAATAAACCCAGCAGCTCAGACAGTCAAAAGTTGTAGTCTGTCGGAAACAGCCTTCACCGCGGACATGCTACCACTCTTGCATCTCTTTTCAATATTTCTGCTCTGAATTAATTCTTAAATTTGAAAGTGAGGCAGATACTTTGGGCAAAAGTAATGGGTACTTCTTCACATGAGATCTAATCTGTTTTTTTCAGCTCAGGTAGAAAGCTGAGCATAATTAGTCAGAAAAATAAAACTCAAGGAAACATGTTTATGGTAAAAAAGACAAAGAAAAATACAAGAGTTTCGCCTTGTAAGTGAAGTCTTGCATTATATTTCCTGGTCAGCTGTAGGCTTGGAGTCAGACTGCTCTCCTGCTCACTGAAAGCTTTTCTATTAATGTTAAGGTGGAAACCTTAATATTTCTGCACCTCTGTACCCTTGATGAGGTTCATACTGACTTCACAGGTCTGGTATCAACCTCTCTTGATTAGTGTTCACAAAGTCCAGAGAGATGATTTCATAGGACTCCAAATGTTTTTAATACCTAACTTCAAAGTTGGCCCTGCTTTGAGCCAGGGGTTGGACCAGATGACCCTCCAGCATCCCTTACAACCTAAATTAGTCTGTAATTCTGTGATCAGTGTTCTAAGTGGAAGCAACTCAGATAAAAAGACACATAAGATCCTGAAGGTTAAGAACAGGTACGAACCTAGTCTGTCACACAGCAAAATAAAACAAGTTCATCTACACTGTTTGGGGTCACTCAGTTACTCTTCTCAGTGAGGGGCAGTAATACTTTACAGTCTAAACTCAGTCGCTGAGGATCCTCTGATCCTACCTCAGACCCTACCAGCAAGCCAGGCCAGATGAGACATTGGTTATTTGGACTACAGTTACTACAATCCTTCCCAAACAAGAATAAAGTGAGCATAGTTACCATTACTCCCAGGTCTGCCATGTATGGGTTCTTACTGTTTTTGCACAGAAAAGTCTGAACTAGAAGGAGAAGGAACTATTTGTTACATTGCAGTTATTTTGTAATAGAGACTTTCATAATCCTTGGTGACATAAAAGACCAGTCCATGGTTTGAAACTTTCCACTATACTTGGCCTCTGATTAAAAAAACAGATGAAAAAAGTCAAACCCCAAACAAATCTGAAAGCAAAGGAAGCTTTATCATAGCTAAACATATCACAGTTGGATAACATGAAAGGTTTGCAGCTGGGCTGGGTTAGCTGTGCAAGACAGGTGATCTTGTTTCAGAAGCAAAGGACAAGACAAAGAGCCTCTCTAGATTCAGATGAAGAACAAATCTCTTGACCTCTAGGCCTGTGCTAGCCTATGTGAAATTCAGATCTCGGGACTAAGTAAGAGCTGATTGAGCAGAAGATGGGGCTTGTCTGTTACATCCTCAGTTTTTAATTAGATCTTCTTAGCTTCATGTCCTTTGATCCTGAGGTGTACGTGACAGTAAACCTATTGACAATGGGGATTACATCAGGAATAAGTTTGGGCCACTGTCTTTTCCAGCTGAGTAAGAGTGGGGTTTTTTCTGTGTAGGAATTTCGTTGTACAAAAAAGTTATTCTGGCGTGATCTGAGGAAGTTTTAAACAGAGATAGTTAAGCTGAATAAAAGGCTGTACAGATAATTTTGTTTTGGCATAATGGCAACTTACTCAAAGTTCATTAAATCCCTTTCTAATTAACTTTAACTAATTCAAATTAAGCCACTATTACACTGCAATAAACATGTCCACGTAGCTTTGTGAACTAGTCTAACTCTCACTTTAAATTCTCACCTTAAGTTGTGTGGATACAGCTTTCTAGCTAGCTGAGCCGAGTACTAGACTAGAGAGTATGACAGATGACGGCGTCCATGAACAATATCAGTGTGCTGCCATCTTTAATTTTCTCCTTTCTTTTTGTGTCTAAATATGACAGCAACAGGAAAGCCTGTTTATATAGTTGTTTGCTGACAACATGTTGCTCTGCCAGATTCAGCGGGTTTTAAGCATTCTTCACACCAACTTGCTCTTTGTGGAGCATTTTGATGCGTGTACCTCTCATAACTGGAAAGCATTCACTGCCTTCCCCTGGCTACACCTGTACTAGTAAATTAAATAACATTACCTGTCCTGGTGAGCTGTGAGAATGGTCCTAGACATGTTTTTGCTCCAGCTGCCTGCCACTCTCCAAAACCATTCTTGGGGTATGTAGGCGTGAAGTGATGCAGGGTCTGTCCCTATTCCAGCCCTTGGTGGCCTCTACAGAGGGTTGGAGAGAGCAGGGATGTTTTCGTTGTATCATCCCCTACTACCCTGCAAAATAATGCCCTGATGAAGCTCAGAGAGAATATGGGCTAAATCAGATTGCAGTCAAAGGATTTAGAA
Organism: Phaethon lepturus; assembly: GCF_000687285.1. NCBI lineage: Eukaryota > Metazoa > Chordata > Aves > Phaethontiformes > Phaethontidae > Phaethon > Phaethon lepturus. The sequence goes on from NW_010562747.1 coordinate 52,993, forward strand.
CTGAATAATTACGCCCAGGCTAACTTCAGGGCACTTTCCTGAACGCGAACAAAAGCTTGTGGATAGCACTGTAAATGGAACCCACCCACCTGAAATGCTGCCAGCAAATCTGCCAAAGCCCCTTCCTGTGGAGACTAACCTTCTCCTGCAGGTCTTGTAAATGAATTAATTATGTGACTGCTGAAACAGAGTAAAGGTTCATCAGTAGTGCTAATATTTGGAATAACAAAGTTGTTAAGTTTGCTGTAATTCAGTGTTGTTTAGTGCTGTTGGAGCTCACAGTTGTCTTGTAACACCCTTGTTCGCTAAATTCCACACACGGAAGGACCTGGGTGTGGCTTGGGGATGTGGTGAGGTAGGATTTTTAATAATTGTTATTTTAATAAACATTTGGACTAAAAGAATCCACCAGTAGTTTTTGAAAATAACAGCCTTGCTACCAGCAGGTAACCAGAAATGCAGTCTTGAATGTAGAGATGAGCTGGTTGGATTTTTTTTTTTCTTAAAAAAAAAGAAAAAAGAAAAATCCCACAAGACTGTTGAACAATTACAGCTTAATTTACAAAAACGTTTAAATGTAGATTGTCTTGTGAGCCATTTAGTCCTATTGTCTTCAAATGGAAGCTTATTCATGTGCTTAACTCTAAACAGCAGCTTAAAGGCTTCATTGAATCAACCCCTGAGACACTAAGGAGACCTTTGTAAAAGTTACTATTGATAAACACAGGTAAAACTTGGGAAAAAAGCAAAGAGCAACAAATCTGCCAGTATAGATAGTACGGCAGAAATCACTTCAGAGTCTGGGCTGTATAGGACAGCCATTAAGGTGACCACCTGGGAAGATAATGGGATGAGAGGTTCCTTAATAGTACTTATGGTAGGTGCAGCACGTAGGGTCTGATACAGCAGGTATCAGAATACTTCATTTCTGGGCACTTCAGTGGCAATGATGCCAACACAAAGACGATAGTTCAGAAAAGAGGGAAATAAATAAATAGGGAAACTTAAGAAAATCACTTTACCAAGAATGTCTACCACAGATGAAGATACCTATCTTGCTGATGCTGAAAGGCTGTAAACACCAGGGTCACTACTCAGGGCACCAAAATTCACAGTAACATGAAAAAGCCGTTTAAAAGGGAAAACTGAGGTTCACTGACAGTGGGGTTGTGCTGGAAAATGCATAATGGCTAAATGGATGGAGGACCACAGACGTATAGGTAGCTGTGAGGATTCTGGAAGAAAGCCCAAAAGGGGAAAGGGAAGTGGAGGAGAGCTGCCAACCTTGATGGGCAAAGAGGAAGGGCAGCAGCAGAAGGAAAAGGAAATTTGCTGTGGTCTTTTTTAACAGCCAGACCCACCAACCTGAATTCATCACAGCCCTAATGACCAGACAGAATTCTCCTAGAAGCTGTTCAGAGGGAGTGGAGGAAAAATCATTGCGTAACACGCTTAAACCTAGCCTGCGTAATGCAGTATTGGCCTGAATCGAGGAGTAGAAGAGATGAAGGTAGTTGTCTCTTCCATCCCTAATACTTCTGCACTGAGACTCTAATAACCAACATGAACCAGTAGCATTATTTTCATTAGCTTTTTATTTTAAATGTTGGTAGCACCTTGTAAGCAGTGACAGATCCCAAGGCCCACCCCTCCTGTAGCTGCAGGTAATATCCTGATGTTCCCTATGTGGTGTTGGCAGGTATTGTATATTTTAGCACATTTTGACAGGCTTCTACAGCATCTTTGAATCAATCAAGTTCTGATAAATCTAATAAAAGATTACCATTAACTTCTAAACAATGGTACGAAAATTGTAAAAGGAGAACGGTACCACTCTGGCTGTCTCGGTTTCAGGAAGGTACCTACACTTCTGTCAATCTCTGTATCTTCACAGGAGCTGATTTTCTTAGTAATCACCTCTGTGTCTGGGAAGTATTATTATCACTTTGCAAATAAGAAATGAGGGACATTTTCATTTTGAGGACATAAAAAGACGATCTGATGACTCTGGGTGCATGAATATTTTCATCCTGTTTGAAGCCCACCTGGGGTCAGATTTGCAGAGATATTAAGTATAGTTCCTCAGCTGTGTTGTTAGTAACTAGTAGTTCTGAAAACAGCACCATTTGAGATTGAACTAACAGGAAATTGGTGTTCTCTGAACCGTGTTTAAAAGTGACTTGTCCTGGATCACTTGGGAAACCTGTAGCAGATTTGGGGATCATACTAAGCTCTTCTAGATCACAAGCGCCTATTGGTCCCAGTGAATTTCAGTAACCCTCTCCCTTCCAGACATATACTCGTTCCCTCAAAGTCCCTGTCACTATAATTTTAGTAGTAGTAGTAGTAGTAGTATGCAAGATTTCAGCCTGCCTTGGGGTGTTCTAACTATGCTGCAAATCTGCTTCCAGCTGTAGTGCAGATATGGTCAATGTTTTTATGTATCAGGGATAATGAGAATTATTGAATGCCACTTTATTACGCAGTCATGGATTTAGCAGAGGAAATACGGGGAAGCTCTTCACCCCTTTCTCCAGAGAGCATCTGCTGCTGCACGGACGCGGTATCAGTTGGGTGATATGCGTGCATGCGTGTGGATCAGCCTGCCTCTGGCCCTGATTAAGCTATAGCAGGATGTTCTGTACCCTTTTATGCTGAGGTATTTCATGTGTAGAAACAGCATCAGTGTTAGCCTAAGATTTGAAATGTCCATGTGTAAAAGCTGGGAGAAGGCAGAATTAAGGGTTCTCATGGTAATGGAGATATTTCTTCCATCTTAGTACCCGCAGAGTGGTAGTAGCGTCTGACAGTAAACCAAAGAGGAATGGATGTTCTATGCTGATGAAGGAATGTAGTGACAAACATTGTCATTTCCTGAATTTTGTTCATGGCAGTCTTTAATCTAAAGTTTTCTGGTTGAAGGGCACCCTTTTCCCCTTCTTTTGTTTGCAGTAAAGGTCTGATGTACTGCTAAAAGAAGAATAAAGATTTCCAATGTCTTAAAGAGATCTTGAATCAAGGCTGTAGTTTGCATATGTATGCATGTGTGTAGAAACTGCAATATGTTGTATATACACACATTATACGATCACACATATGCATTTGTATATACTGTTTACATGCATCAATGTTATGCTTTATGTGTTTTTATTATCATGGTTTGTAATCCCACCATCATTCAAAGTCTTACCAAATAGCACTGTGGGCAGCATGCCAGCTTCTTTCACATTCCTAC
>NW_010562747.1:56258-70871 GCF_000687285.1 Phaethon lepturus
GGAATATATCTGAACGTGGCAAAACACATTTGCCAAGTTATGTGCATAAAAACATCCTTTGATCTTTCAGACTCATAAATATGTAATAAAGTACATGATTGCCCTACTGATCTGTCCTACATCAATCTTACATCTCTCTTTTATTGATTCATCAAAATAAGATACGATCAAGGTACAAAAGAGTTAAAGAAGCTATTTATTTTAATGTTTCCTTGGAGAGCTTGCGTGTTATTTTGAGTACAAATTATATATATAATATTTCATGAATGATGTTTGAAGCATTAAAAATCACCTCTGCACTTCAAGTTAACACAAAACTCTGGCAGTCAGCCATCTTTTATTTGCTTTTTTTCTTTTCTTCCTTTTTTTAAAGGAACGTTGCAAGATGTGGTGTCATTTTTCTATGGCCATACTTAAGGGTTTTTGCCTTCTATTTTTAAATCATGTACTCAACTGGTATTGTAATCCAACTTTGAAATGTTCAGGAAATCGTACTTTGCAATAGATTTAGTATATGGGCTGTTTGGACTGGGTAGTGAGTCTTGTCCAAAACCAGGGATTATCCTAATTTGTACTGAGGGTAAAATGAGAGCTGTGAAGGCCCAGGGAGGTATTGTATGAGTAATAACAGAGGTAAAAACTTGTCCTGAAAATATACATTACGGCAAGCCTTACCTCTGCCTTGTGGTTTCTGAGACATCTTTAAATGGCACGTTCAGACTTTGGTTCTATCAGGTGTAAAGCCGCTGAAGCTAGTAAAAGTGAAGTGTATTTGGAAAGAGAAAAAATTATGCAAACCATAAATAGAGTGAGTTATATAGTGGGTAATAAAATCTACATTTTGTTTCACCAGAGAGAAATCAGGTGGAGTCCTTAGGTGTTTGAGCTGTTTTGCTTGCTTTCTGTGAGAAGAATGTACTTTCCCCCATGATCCCTCATCTACTGAGTTAAAGGACTATCTGAGTTTGCTTTGACATATTTAGTGCATCTAGCAGAGGCTGGTTTATGTCAGTCAACACATTTTTCACAACCACATTATGGCGCTCACTCTTTGGCAGTGTAAAAGCATCCAGTTCTGAAAACGTACTGATAATGAATGAAATAATTTCTGAGCAAGACCTGCCAACCAGGTAGCAGGCAGTGAACTTCAACACACTTCTCTGAAGCTGTAAAATATGGAAAAAAGTGACATGGGTGCAGAAGAGTTCACCTCTTTGTCAGGTTCTCTCTTGGCCTGCCATGTGAGTTGTAGAGTCTGGGAAAGTGGAATCATTTTTATGCAGTTCTTGTCATGAATCCACCAGCAGTAACAGGCAGAAAAGACAGAGGATATTGTGTGATTTTATGATAATCAAGACGCTTAGCTGACTTGGAGACTGAAAGAGAAAAAAGAGGTGCCAAGTGCTTTGTGATGTTTGGCATCTCCCCTTTGAGGATCATCACACGTAGAAAACATTAATTAAGTTTCAAGTCACCCGACAATAGAAAATGTTGTTACCCTTTTATTTCACCAGTTAGAACTGAGTCCAAGTGGCCTAATCGACAGTATGGAGTGAACCACTGGCTGAGCTGGAAACATTATTCAGACTCCTGACTTGAGTTCTGTGGTTTAGCCAGCAGAAAGCACTGGCTTTTCCTCACTTCCAGTCAGCAGCAGATTATGGCTTCACATTATGCTAGAAAATGCTGGCAGTATACTAACCTTTGGAGATTGTGCTGATTTCAGTGACGTGGGTATAACAGGAGAAGTACTTTTGCACTAAGGAGGGAGAGCATGGCCTCTTCCCACCAGTCACACACTGCAAAGACCATATGAGATTTGATCCACCTGGATACATCCTCTTGTCTCCCACCCCGCTTCCCTGAAGATTGGTCGTCCTCCTTTGACCTCCTTCAGGTTCCTCCATGGTTTGTGTTGAGGTCCCTGCAGCTTTCCTGTAGATCTCGCCAGCGTCCGTCTTTGGTGCTGAGTGGCCAGAGTCTCATACCTTCCCTAGCCAAGAAGGAAATCCCCGTGCTCCTCCCCAGTCAGCCTCATATATTTTCCTGGCAGAGACCTGCAGGTCAATAGCTGATAAAGCCCGGCACTGAAATGGAGAGGAAGGAAACTTCCCTGAGCTTCTGTGCAAATCTATAACCTCGCTCCGATCCCAAGCTCGTTCTGCTGCTCCTGCCCAGGTGGCAGCGGCAGCCTTGGCAGCGGCATCGCGCCCCGTCTCTCCCTCTGACTGCTTTCATTTGAGTAACTCCTCCACCAGCACCATTTACCTGGGATGTTCCCTCCGTATGCTGTGAACCGCGGGCAACCGCGAGGAGGAACTCTCGTGACTCGTTTACGCCAAAGGGAAGTGAAGGCTTGAAACAGTTGTCAAGGCACGTGTAGCAAACCGAAGCGGGGGTGGACGTGTCTCTGCTGCACGTGCCGGGATGATGACCCAGCAAGGGTGAACAGCTCCGGAGAGCTGCGTCACGGGGCTGAGCACCTTTGTACACACCGCGGTACGAAGCGCAGACCTTCCTGCGCCGGCGGCGGGGGCTTCTGGCTCGCAGCCGAAAAAAGCTGCTTTCTCCCGTTACCGGGTGCTCCCTCGGCCCCTCAGCAGCAGCGAGCGTGTCCTGGCACAGCTCGAAGTCTCCAAGGGCTTTTCTCGTAGTCCAATGGGCCAGCCGTTCGTGCGGCGAGGCTCCCGACAGCCACCGGAGACACCACGTTAGGCTTTTGCCACTGATGATTGCTTTGTTTGTGATGTGTTACCGATCACCACCGTTTGGTTTCCAAAACCAAAATCATTTCCTGATTGTTGTTTCTCATCCAGTTCTCAAGCCTCATCTCCAAAGAATATTTTGGGTCGGAACACTCCGTTGTCAGTAATGTGGAGGGGAATCGCTGTGGCCTCTGCCTGACATCTTTTCTATGGGAGGAGTAGGGCTTCTGGGCTTCTGTTTATTATTAATTGAACTATTGTCAGACCGTTTATGTTAGAAGAAAAAAGGCTGGAATATTAAAATCTATCATTACATTTTCATTATTTAGTTAGGTAGGCAAGAAACTATTAAAGACAATTTTTCTAAAACATTTCTGGAGTCCACACAGACAATGATCCAAAGCAGAGCACGTAAACATAGATGGCAATTAGATATTAGAATGCTTTCTATTTCTCATTCTTTTAGATGTTGCAATTTTTATTTTAATAACTGCCCTACGTTGCTTTATATTTTTATTTCTTATTTACCCTCTTTGTTTCATTTTGGAAAGCATTTTTACTAAACAGAAAACTGGCTTCCTGAACCTTTCTTCCACTTTTCCCTGCGTAACCACTCAGCAAGAGTAATTAAAGCCAACAACTTTCATTTCTTCTAACAACCTTAAAGAACCCCACAGGTGAGACGGCAGTGACACACAAAAAGTCTGGTTTAAGTACCTCAGATATGAGCCTCTGATCCTAGTTTAATATTAGTCACATCTTAAGATGAAAGAGGAAATTGAAACAGGTTTTGTTTCCGTAACTGTTTTTTAAAGCTAACGTGTTAAATCTTGGTGAATTATTTAGTAGGAATGATGACTCTTCACCTTTGATTTGTAGTTGAAATTTTCAGTCTTAGCTGCTTTTCCCTAGCAGAATTAAATGCCAAGTTCTCAGCTCTCTATCAAATTAGTAAGACCCTGTGATAGATACTATAAGAAATGAAACTGCCGAGAAGACAATTTCTGTAAATATTACAACTTTGTTTCACAGGTTTCCTTGGCAGACTTTTCCATGATGCATTTTTCCAAATTTTACAAAAATTTTCTCTTTCTTCACTAGCCTCAGAAAAAGATTGAAACCCTCAAAAGGCTTAAGCTGGTCAATGAAACTATTCTGATTTATATCTGCTGAAAGTGTGCTGCAGGATTTCTTTTCACGTGTGTGCTGCTCAGGCAGGTTGCTGGGAAAAGGAAAATGGCATATTCTGGTAAAGAATTTGCCACCTTGTGGTTGAATGAATTCAGTGGAGGAGCCCAGCACTGAGGACGCACAGTAGTCCAGGAAGGCACCTCTGCTGAATCTAGAACAGTAATTTAGGTAGTTGTTTAGGGCCCACCATGGAGGAAGGGGAGCCTCTAGAAGGCCATAGATTTAATGTAGATATCGAAAATAAGATGGCATGAAAAAACCTTTACTATGTCTCCCACCACTAGCTATAGACATAGCCTAGATGACTAATTAGGACTTACAGATATATAAACTTACAGAGATGGCTGAAATGTGGCTGGTGAATACTATCCTTTGTGTTTTCCTCTAGAAAAACAAAAGGGGTGGGGGAGAGAATAGTCTTTCCCTTCCTATATGAAGCACACATTTTTCATATGTATCAAAGTTTCTGATTTTCAGGGCATTTGTACATATCAGACTTGTTACAGCTGACCCTATCTTTATGCCTTAAGTTTCACTCCTCTGTTCGTGGCCTGAGAGAGGGGTATTGTGTTGGGCAATATGTTAAAGATGGTCTTTGTTCTGTCCTCCTTCCCCTACTTCACATGTTCATCCTGAATGGGTTACACCCATTAAGGAACCAGAGGCTAAGGGTAGGTTTGGCAAGGAAAAAAAGGGTATGTTAAACTTTAGAAGTACAAATGCTGAGGGGAGGAAAATAGTTTGCCTATTTGACCATCACTAAGTTTGTGGGGGTGGGGGCAATTAGAACAAAATTAATGGCTCAGACCCATTCAGTTAAACTTGAAGTCATTTGGGCACTTTCTGCTCTCAGATGGAGCAAATGGCAGTAGAGGAAATAGTTAGGATATTCTTCTCCTTACTGCAACTGGGCATGAGTTAATGCAGACTTCTAAGCCAGCTTACTAATAACATGCATTCCAAAGGGTCTGTGCATGTTTCCAATTTAGAGCTGTAAATTAGATTTTATCCTCAACTTGGCATCCATAAAAGACATTCATGGAATACACCTGCATAAAGGTCCTTATTCATCTCTCTCATCCCCGTTTAGAGTTGCTTTTAGGTATCATAATACACTGCAGAGCCAGATTTTACCTGTGAAATCCAGCGCCCTGAAGAGGAAATAGAATAATAATACTTTTTTAAGACTACCTTCCAGCTTCACAGTCCTTTGCCAGTTTAACTGGAATTTAAACAGTTGATGAGAAATTATGATGCTTTGATTATTTAATTTATTTGGTTTAAGTATCTTTGTTTAATCTTTTTAGGCCTTGAAAAGGGACATAAAATGGTTTTCATACAGGGGATTAGATCCATCCTTCTTGCTATGTTATTTATACCACTCTTATCACCATGGTGTCAGAATGCCTTATAACACATGTCATTTTTCTATAGCTACTCTACAGGTCTGTTTTCTCCAAAATTGTTGTTATGAGAATTCTTACAACCACAGCCTTTGACGAGACTAGCATCAGCTCGCTCTACCTGCTGGAAAAAACACGAACTCGAAAAAACACGAACTCAAACGGCAGCCTGCAGCACCGCGCTCGCTGCCGGACGAGCATTGCCGGCATACAGGCTCTGAGCAGGGTGGCCCTGGGTGGCCGCAGTGATATGACTGAAATCATTCCTCCCAGGCCACCTCGTAGTGTCTCCCTCTTCAAAGCAGGTATCCCAGTCCATCGGCGGGGCTGTTACCGCTCTGCGCCTGTTTCTGGTGTAGCTGGCTGCTCCGGGATGCTGTTGAGAGCTCACTGCGATTACGGTGGCGATGTCCCGGTGCTCAGAGGGACCTGCTTTGCTCACAGTCCCTGAGCTCAGGGAAAACCAGAAGCAAGACTTTCTGAGCACGTTTGAATGGTCAGGGATGTCTTGTGCTCTGTGCTGGTCTGCTACACGAGCCAAATGTCCTAGCAAAAACAAGCTGCATGAGACTGCATCCCTGGGGCGGCACGGCATCGTCAGCTCGTTACTCTGAGCTGTGCCCATCAGATACAATCCATCTTCAGAGGAATGTTTTTGGCTCAGGGGGTGAATTTTCCGAGATCTGTGTGTGGGTTTCAGCCACATGGCTCCTATTGACTTTAATGGGAGTCACGCTGCTAGAAACCTACGCGCTCCCCTTGGGGTTACGCGCTCCCCTGATGCATGTGGACTGCTCCACGCATTAGCTTTAAGGGGGAGAGTGGACCTCTGCCCTGCCTTGTCAAGAAGAAGTCAGGCCCCATCTCCACCCTTACCCCCACCCCTTTGGCCTTGTGTATTTGTGGATGAACAACAATGGAGACTCATTTCTACGGCAAGTTAGCAAGATTTATACTATAAATATTACATTACAAGGTTCAGACACGGTGCTATTTTTGAACATATCCACCCTTTGCTGCAGATCAGCGTGTCACTGAAATATTTCCTTTGAAGAATACGTTTTTGAAACACATCATAAAAATTCTAGCATTGAGATTTCTCCATTTGCGCCGTCACTGTGCGCGTCAAAATGTCTTCATTAAAATAAGATATTAAAAAGTTATAGGCTTGACACTTTTGGGGGTAGGAGTGTTCTACGAGGGATTCAGAAAACAGGCAGCATAGCTTTAATTGAAGGAGACAATGTTGTCAGTATATGTGTTCCTACAGTTATAAAGCCAGCAGTATAGTATTCATCAAGTCTGATTCCACCTGACACTTGACTGAAAGCATTTTGCACTAATTTGCTTTGTGCTTGTCTAGTAAATCTAAAAAGAATGAGTGAAGGGGTGATAGGTGGCCATTAAACAGAATAAACAGCCTCTGGCAAGCGAATGAGTTTTACAGACTTGTTGCTTTTGGGAGGGGGAGGGTGGAAGGGGAGAAGATTATAGGTCTTTGAGTCAGTATGTGGCTGCCTCTATCACTCTGTAATCACAACTGTTTTCTTTGGCCCGGAGACCCGTGCGCACCTCCAGAGAGGCTACTATGGTGAAGAAGGAAGCTCTGCCCCCAAACCTCTGCAGGAGAGCCCTCCAGACATATGATTCATATTCCAAGTGCGATGGAGGCCTAAATGGCAATTATTTTATCATATAAACACCAGTGAGATAGGTTTCAGTCTGGAGCTGATTGCTTTCCTCAGATAATCCTTTTCAAATTTTCCCCTACATAAAATATAACAGCTTTAGGGTGTTTTCAGGTCCCCACTTCTGGTTCAACTTATGGTAAAAACCTTGGGCTTGTTGTCATCTTTGTCTAACTTTGCTGATAGCAGGCAGGAAATAGCTGTGTAAAGGCAGGAGGGGGTAAATAGCTGACTCTGTGGTCTGTAATTGGTTCATAGTTTTGGACTGCGAAGAATAGAAAAGAAGGCAGAGGAGGGCTGGAAGACAGCCTAACAAGGAACACATGGGCATCTGAAAACTAAACACAGCTGGACCGAGAAGTACATTTGACCGCCCGTTCCCTGCTCTCAGACTTCTTAGCGTTGTTGTTGTTACTAGTGAAGAATATATAGCACCGGATTTCAAGGGGGTGGATGGGAACTTCGCTGCGATAAAAGGCTAAATATCATGACTAAAAAGAAATCAAAACAAAAACTTCCTTTCTCCATGTACTTATTTATTTAGTTGCTTGCTTCCTTGGAGTCTCTTATCTTGGCAACCTCATTCCTGCACTTTTGCTGGAGGATGGTGTCAGCTACAGAATTTCAGGGTTTCATTCCCTGGAAAAGGATGTTCAGCTTCAGGGGATTTCTTTTCCCTTCCCCTTTTCCTTACCCTCCCCTCCCTTGCCGCCTTCAAAACACAAATGTGGGTCGAAACTCATGGACCGAGAGAGGACATAAGTAAGCCTGGAAAAAGAAGGTAGCATGATGAAAAATTCTACCTGTCGAAACAACGTCAAAGAGAGGAAGTTTTAATCCTCCCCTTCCGACCTCCCCTTGGAAGGTGGGAAGAGGGATCATACCAACCCCAGGTCATGCACTGAAGCCAGGCAGAGGCTCTCTGTGGGATTTGCAGACTGCTTCTGTGTCTGGGATAAGTCAGCTTTGTTTTGGCTGCTCCTAGGACAGGCGAAAAGCTTTTCCTCTCGGTATCCCTGAATTAAGGGCTCTCATTACTGGGGCCTCATTAAAATAATCTCTCATCTGTTCTTGTGTCACAAGGAAATAGCTGTTCCCCCCTCCTTCCTTTCCCCTGATATCTGCACAAATGTATTTTTCTTTTTTAAATTAAAAAAGGTCTTGCTGCCGCTACACTTGGCTATTTACATTCTTTAAGAAAAAAAAAATCCCTGAAAAACCTGACTGCAGAGCTGCCATTAGTGTTGATTGTGTCCAGCAATGCACGGTCCACTTCAAGAAAGGCAACATCCTCTATTTTTTAAGCCAAATGTTGTGCACCGCAGCAAGAACAAACAAGACCGACTTTCATCCTTCAAACGCTGAAGCAGCTTTGCAAAGCCTGACATGAAAGGGCCTCCCTTGCTCTCTTGTCCATGTAGGCCTGGAAATGGAGCTGAAATGGCTAACAACATTGGTAATAATAGGGGCCTGCCTGGCATCAAGAGGTGAGCCGAAAGACTTCAAAAGCTGGCTTGAGCATGGCTGCAGGAGCATTTGCTCTGGGATTCAGGCTCCAACTTTTATTCTCTCCCTTTGAAGAGCTTACAATTGGGCGGAGGGTGGAAACCAAGCATTTTTGACATGAACTCTGCCATGGAAAATTATGAGAAAGACGGAGATGAAAAGGAATGTGTCCTGATTGTGCTGGGTATTTTTTTATTTTATTTTATTTTTAAAAGTCTGCAAAACAAGGGGCTAGCAGTACTATAATGATTGATCCTGAAAAGGTTCTTCAGAGATTAGTGCTATCAGTGCAATGTGAACCTCAAGGCTGAGAGGCAGAGTGGAGGAGAGAGACCTTTTTGCACTGAAATAACACAGGCTTTTAAAGGAATAGTGTATTACTCTGCTGGGGAAAAAAAAAAAGAAAATAAAAAAAGAAAACACCTGTGCTTGAGAACAAACCAACCAACCAACCAAAAAAAAAAAAGTCAAGCTTGGCTTACCTCCAAATTTTGCAATCACTGGCGGGTCCCAATTGTTTGAGTGTAGATCCCTCAGAGCACCCAGACTCCTGTTTGTTTTGTAAACTAAGATTACTCTGTAGGACTTTCGTGTTGTTTTTACTGCCTATAAACACAGAATAATTTCATTGAACCTGGAGAAGCTACTGGGGATTTACTTTAGTAGGGGTAGCTATATGGACATCTATGGGATTATTAAATGTTTAAACAAATTAGCCTTATTGTTCATCCTTTTTTTTTTTATTAAAGCTTCATTAGTATCAAATATGCAACAGGCAGGCAGGGAACGTTGTGAAAGGTCACCTGTCATTTCCTATTGCAGCACCCTTTTCTCTTGTGTCAGCTTCGCTAACCTTTACTCGTCGGGGCAGTAGATAAGGAAAGGAGGGAAACAGAAGCTGGAAGTTAGTAAGAAAATGGGAGGGAAAACAGGTTCACAGGTGGGGACAGGGTGACCACTCTTGGAAACAGACCCAGGAGACTGGACCTGGAGTGAGACTTGGAGAAGTGCAGAGTGGGAATGTGAGAATGAAGAGCAGGCAGGAATGGGAGAAAGATGGGTTGGAAGGAAGGAGAGCAAATGGCTGGGAACATCCATGGCTTGTAAGCCACCTACGACTGTTGTTTCTCCTCAGAGCTTGGCGTGGGAGCAGAGGTTTGTGCCTGCCGTCACTGCCGTAGCTGTCAATAGGGATCTGCTCACTGACAGCGTGTCCCGTCTGTCCGGGTCGCTGCCCTACAGAGAGGGAGCAGTCTCCTACTGTTGTCACTTCCAGACTCAAGTAGCAATACATCTGCAGGAACGGTGGGCCATGGGGAAGGTGTCTCGCACTGGTATATAGCTGGAGAGTCATTATATAGCGGGTCACTGCAGAGCCTACACAGAAGCCATTGAAATGAATGGAAAGAGTTTCTTGGACGTTGGAACCCTTGATAGCTGAACGAACACTTCCTCAACCTCTAAACCACCCCCTCAGGCATTGTCACTCTAAGCCTGTATCAATTTGACATTTTAAGATGAATATTCTGTATTCAGTGGCTCTCACTCTGTACTTTTGGCACTTTCTAGTGGTCCTGAGTGCTCCTTCTGAGCACAACTTGTTTTCCTTCTCTCATTTGTAATCGTACTACAAGGGAACTGTGTGTACACACTTACCTATTTTCCTCTAAGTGGGGAGTTGTGGAGTGGTTGCTGTACATGATTGCCTGTCAGGTCCCAATTAGCGATCCATTCAGAGTCTCTGAAGCTGTGATCCACAGCCAGGAGAGAGTTTGAGAACACTTGTTTTGAATTATCCTGCATAAATTTCATGCCGTATATCTCCAGCAAAATGAGATTATAACCCCGTGTCTTTTAAATATCAAGACATCCAGATATGCCTGGTTTCGAACAAACATAAACAAGCTTATAGTGAAGCTTTTTGTGTAAAGCAGTTTCTGTAACAGCATGTCTTAAAAATTAATATACCCCCATCTAAAATATGATTTGCTTTTATGTCTCAAATTGCAATGACATGAGTATTTCCGTTGTTAAAATATAAAACAAACTGTTTGTTGCTGAGTTCTTAAATACATTACTGACGTGTCTTTCAGTTGCTTTTTCCAACCTCTTCTCAAAAGCAAAGAAAAGCTGCATAGCATTTCTAAAGCTCAACTTGCCAGTCTTTTGCTGTTGAAGAAGTTTGTGTTAAATCTTTGAATCAATGCTGACAGTCCTTAACTAACTAGTTCTCAAAATTTAGGGAGGGAGCAGAAGGAGAAAACAAAGTCGCTGAGCTACAGGCACTACAGGTAGAAAGTAAGGCTATGGGGGGACTGCTAATGCCCTCTGAAAGCTGAGTGCTTAAATCAGAGACAGGGAAAGTCTAAAATAATATCTTCAATAACAAGCTGTTAATTTGCAAGGACAAGGAAAGGAGCAACCCTTGGTTGTATTGCTAAGTTTAAGAAATTTGCAAAGCACCAAAGCAAGAGGGAATCCAGCAGCAATTCCCAGGGCTCCCAGCTCACTCACTAGCTGACTTGATGAGCCTCTTTGATCTGGTATTGACATCACATCAGATCTCTCACACTGTTTTGCCCACTTGCCAAAGCCAGCTTCCCAGAAGCGAAAATGTGCGTTCCTTTCCTTGGGGTAATTTGAAACACTGACATGAAACAGACCCCTCGCTCTTCCTCTGCTGTGGTCTGCCTTTCGAGTAGTTCCTTCAGTAGTGTCTCCTTAAAAACACTTGGAGGTCAATGCCAGGTTCGAATTGCAGTGCTCTCCTCTATTGTGAGTGATGGGATGATTAGGTATTAAGTGTATGAATACCAAGAAGAGAAAAGAGAGAATATATAGGCTGTTTTGGGAGCCTGTGATTCACAGATATCCATTTTTTTAAGGTATCTTGTGTAATAAACATGGGCTTCATTAACCATTTTTGGCTACTCACAGAGTACTATACTACACCGAATACTCGCTCTTAGTTCACTCATACGTGGAATGTGCATGAAAAGAAAGAAATGGAAAGTCTCCACACACATGGAAAGAAGCCAATGCAAAAACTTTCCTCTTTTCTCCAGAAAGGAATTTTTGACATTGGGAGTAAAAGTATAAGCTAAGTTAATGGCTAGCTCAAGTACCGTGTCTGCACAAGTGCCAAAATAGCATGGGAAATGTGCTGCTCTGTTCCCAACTGGGCATTCCAGCTCTGCTTCTCAAAGAGCATCTCAGGCCCTATTATGTTCCCTAGGCGGTAAAGCTGAACCTGTTTCTTCTTGATCCAGCAGTACTAGTCACATTTAGATCCCAAATTTATGCTTCTCCCCCCACCATTACTGGCTGCCATAGTCCCTTCCTGGGGTACTGGACAAATAACTCACATGAATTACTAGTGCCCAGAATTGAGCTACCCCGTGTAACTATGCCTGAAGAGACTTCTGTTTTGAGTAGGAAGTGTAGCAGATACGGGTACTTCAGGAGTTTGGGCACAGTGACTGGATTTATACCATCCTGTCTCACTTTTGGACATCTGTTGGCCAAGACTTTTCTCATTTCTTGGTGCATGTTTCCCTCTCATTTAGTGATCACTACTTGGGAGGAAATATGGCTGGAAAAATAGCATGCCACTGCTTAAAAAAGTTACAATGGCAAAACTGCCCTTAACCAAATGGCTAGCCATTAATCTTAAATACAAGTGGATTGAGTATCAGGAAGAAAAAAAATCTTTGTTTGAGGTCAGGAGAAAAGGCATCCAGGTTGTTTGTGAAATATTAAAAGCTAGAGTTCACTGAGCATCTGTCTTGTGCATTTTAATTATGTCTCTGTGAACCTGAACTGTGGGGCCCTCAGCAAACCCTACTCAGTTGTGCTGGCGCACAGAGTTCAAAGCTAGGTTGTAAGTCGTTTTTATTTAGCGCCTAGTGACAGCAAGTACCGTAGGTGGAGAAACATTAAGTACCACTTAAATCTGTTCCTGTACATCTTGTTAGAAATATACTGGAATGATACTCTGGCTCTGACTTCATTCAGATCCATTATAAAGTCCCCCTTGGCCTTTTCTAACATGCACCTGACAATGCCATTGGGGACTCCTCAGCTCTTTGAGAGGGTGAACTCTAATTCTCCCATCCAGCACTCAGCAGTTTCTGCTCAAATCCAACATCAACACACCACAAAGTCAACGCTACCGACTATTGATTCAGAAAACCTCAGTCGTCTTGACTGTGTCAACACAGAAATCAAGGATGATGCTGGCTCGAGAACAGAAAATGTGTAAAAAGGGCTGCTGAAGTCGCACACAGCTATGTTTTCTGAGAGCACGTCTTGACCAAACCACAGTGCAAAAGGCGGCGTGTTGGGACGCTGGTCTCCATCAGGACTCGCTGCCTTTCAAAGGTAGTGTGAGTTTTATCTTTGGCTTCCCTGGGAGATTTGTCCAAAACATTAGGAAATACAATAAAATACCAAAGGTAGGCTTTTCTTGGGTGAGTCTCTCCCTAGAAAGAAAACAATCGCTTTGATCAGAGTGCTTGCCCAAGCCCGATGAAGTACATTTTCAGTTCGCTGAGACAGTCTTGGTGCACTGCTAAGGCAGTGAAATGTAGCACAAGTATTTGTTATTGCAGCGAGTATCAAAGGCGGCAATAAGGCTTTGCCACTTACTATGAAAGTGTTTCCATGTAAATGGAAATGAATGCTACGGGGCTGTTCCCCTCTGAATGCACACGGGAGCGAGGTGCTGAAGGGTTGTTTTCATTATACCATTAACAGGGCAAGTTACTTTCTTTTTTCCTTCGTCCCTCTTCAAAAGCAAAGGCTTGAGGCGTTTGAATCTGGGCTCCTTCTCTGGGTCGGCCACGCAAAAGCCGTGTGTTCCTTGCTGGCCAGGGCAGTAAATCCCACTGCTGTTCTCAGATGCCGTCCCCCTGCCCCTGGCCCAGCAGAAATCCATCCCTTGTCGTCATACCAGCTGTGCTTTCTCTGTGGGGAGATGGCAGCCACCCGTTTGGCGAGGAGGGGCAAGCTGTAATGTCTAGCCAGAAATATCTACCATAAACCGTCGCTTCCTGTTATGACACTCACGTGTCTAAACTTACTGATTTATTTAGGTCGAACTGTCAAACCTGCTTGAGTAAGACTGGAATCAGCAGGTACTAAGTCATGTAACAATAGGAAGCACCAAAATACAACTTGTAGTATTAAATCTTAGAATGAATTTCAGTTTAATTTTATTCTTTAAAGACTGTCCCACACGTTATCCAGAAATAACTTTCCCATTTCCATTTTGTTGCCATTTTAATTTTTTCTTCGGTCTTCAAAAATATTATTAATGGTATTATCATCTTCTTCTGACCTGGCTATAGCTTTTTTCATCTGCGTATTTCCCTGAGTATCAGAATAGAAATTTTACAAATTGCAAATCTGGAACTTGGGCCACCAAGGATAAAAGAGAGAGTATTCTGTTTTGATTTATACATCTCTCTTGACTGGGGAATTCTTTCTTTGCCTTGAAGCAATGTGATCTGGTTGTTAGAAAAGGGGAGACAGACCTTGGGGACCCCTGAGTTCTTTTCCTAGTTCTGTCACTGTCAGCTGTTTTACACCCAAATATTTACATCCAAATCAACCCTTTGGGTTTATTAGTTGGCAAAAGAACACCTAACTAGCTTGCCTGTGTGTTGTGAAACTTAAGTAATTTGTATTTCAAAAGTTCTTTCAACTTATCACACAGGAGAGCTTGTATAAAACATCTAAGTACTGATTCTTAAAGGTGTAAGGTACTTTTTCTTCCTGTGAACGTTAATTTAGATTGTACACATCCAGAGTACAATTACATGATATTTCTTGCTAGAAAAATATTGAATTTAGAGCTTCATTGTGAATTCTGTCTTTACACCTATAAATAATAACATCTTGTATGTGTGAGCATATATGCGTGTGGTCATATATGTATGTATATATTTATATATATGTGTGTTTATATACACGTGCAAGCAAAAGAAGAAATAGTCTTTCCAAATAGTCTGGAAAATCTCTGGACTTCACAGCTGGGAACACATTACTTTTATGTAAAGAAAACTTACGCAAAAAGCTTATGTGCAGTCAAAAACCTCCTGGCTCTAATTAATATATATA
>NW_010562748.1:0-321 GCF_000687285.1 Phaethon lepturus
CTCACCCCACCATTGTTCTAAGTCTTTTGTCGATATGTTACCAAAGAGAGTAAGGCTGTTTGTTTTTTTTAAAACCTTGGGGGAGCACAGTCCAACACAATGGCACCTTTCTTCCCATTGTGGGGTTTTCCCATTCGAAGGCAAAGATTGTTTGGCTTTGTTCGTCCACTGGGATACAGAAAGCATCTTTTAAGTCCAAAACAGTAAAATAGGCATTTGTTTCAGGTACCGAAGTTGTACGGTATAAGGTTTCAATACAGTGGGGTGTATGTCCAGTCTTGTACTAGTCTATATTCTTCAGTACGAGGCTTCTTTACTTGT
>NW_010562749.1:0-5755 GCF_000687285.1 Phaethon lepturus
AAGCTCCTCCGCCAGCTCTCTCAGTACTCTGCTTTACCTATTTACCTATTACCAAGAGAATTTATCTTTACAAAACTTCTAATCTCGTATTTTTCAGACTTCTATCTTGCTTGTATCCCTGGATACAAGAAGAGAAAGGTCTTTTCCAGTTTACGCCTCTACCACCAGCTATGGAAACACCCTCCTCCACAACAAAGTGTCTATCAATACTTCTGCATTTTTACCTGTTTATTCTCACTCACTCTTATGAAATCCTCACTGCAGCTCTTTTCTTTATGGATCCAGTAAGAATGAATATCAGTTACATTGCCCTTCCTTCACGTAATCCACTTGCCTACCTATATAGAACTATCTTTAAACTCCCTCAGTCTTTCTGCAGCTGACCTAGCAGACTGCAAGTGAGGTAGCTCTAAAGCACTCTCATCTTCCTCTCTACCTGACTACAGCTGCTCAAGTCCTGCCAATACTGGTGGACACCACCTCCTCCTCTGCAGCCACTGCTGTCTGCAAGTCTCCTTCATGCCAATCTAAAAGTTCAATTCTCCTTCTCCTGATCCAAGCCTCTGTTTCTACTGTGCTCCATATATTCCCACATTTGTCTTCAATTAGACCTGTTAAGACACAAAGGATTATTTTTCTGCTGTTTTCCAAAGTACTAGGAGATCTTTAACTTCTGCTAGAACAGCTACTCAAGAACAGAAGAAGAGGACCATGTTTCAACTGAAGGACAGACCCATCTGAAGGCTGATTCTGAGAACACCTGCTATTATCTAACACATGCATAAAGCTCCCTCCCTTCCCCAGCGCCCATCAGTTTCCTTAGTTACAGATGGAAGAAGAGCAACCTGACAGCTGGCTTTCTAACTCCTTCCACAGTTCACATGGCAGTTCATTGGACAACTATACCCAACTGGTCTTTATGGCACCCAGAATTCGGCTACAGAGCACCTCTCAGTGGGACATGGAAGCTTAATAGGACATTAAATATCACCCTTCACCTCTGAACTAACATTTCACACTTAGGTTCTGGAAAGACCTAATCAGATAACCTGGCATTGTCTCACTGAGTTGAGCAGTTACAATCAATAGTAAAAATGGTAGTGAG
Organism: Phaethon lepturus; assembly: GCF_000687285.1. Taxonomy (NCBI): domain Eukaryota; kingdom Metazoa; phylum Chordata; class Aves; order Phaethontiformes; family Phaethontidae; genus Phaethon; species Phaethon lepturus. Next base: position 1,106 of record NW_010562749.1, read on the forward strand.
ACTGCATCAGAAATTCCTCTAGAATAGGACAAGTCACATATGAGTGGGACAGGGGCCTTGAGGCTGTGGGAACAGGAGGGGGACACGGTGGTGCAGTGGTGACAGTTAGGCTGTGGGCGAGCACCAGAGGACTTGTTGACTAAACCAATGGATTGTGTGTGAATTGCGTATGAATCACAGCTCTAAAACAAAGCATACATTTCTTGGTTTTGGCATAGGCAGGAGCTACAACGATTGGGGGGAAACAAGGAGGCAAGAAAAAGTTTCAGTAATTTACTGGAGCTAGAAGTAGAAAATAAAAGAAACCAAATCACTTCACTGTAGACTTCGAACTACCAAAAAACCCTAGAAACCATTTAAAGCAAAGGCAAAATACCAGCTACAATCACACACCTGGTCCAAATCGACAGAAAAGGCAGCATTTAGATGAAAGAATGCTTAAAAAGAAAAACTCCAGCAGGTAAAGTAGAACAGTTTCTGGCCTCATGTTGATTTTCACGAAAAGTCTCCTTAATTCCAGTGGGGAATTTACTCCTGAAATGCATTTGTAGCTTTTTTATATGTCCTGGGCTGAAATTAGAATAAGAATTATTTCTACTTATCCATGAGGGATGCTTGTTGATGCAGATTCAAATAGGCTATGCATGTCTCTACACTCCTTTACCATCTATTATACGATGAACACTCACTCATCCAGTACAGTACTCACCAAAAAGAAGAACAGAGGGCTGAACCTTTCTTTCCCCTCACCCTAGAGTAATTTTCAGGGGAAAAAAAAAAGACTACTTGCACCTAAATAACCTTTTTTTTCATTTTTTGCCAAGGAAAAATGCAGAGAAAGAATAAAAAGATTTCCTTTTGTGACAATTTCAGAGTGGCCTATACAAACACCACCAACTTCCTATCAGACAAATGTCTAAATTCACACAAACATGTACAAAAAACCTAACCCACCATGACTGGTCGTCTTTGCAGTTACAGAAATAGGATTTTATTCTCTAAAAAGTTCATCCACATTTCAAGATATAATATGGAAAATACTTGTACAGATACTAACATGAACTGCAGTCTCTGAAGGCTCTGATCTAGTATTTTTCAATAGCACTATAAGATGTTACCCAACTTGTGGTACATACTATTTTGTACCCAGTACATGATCACACACAGACAACTGCTTTAGTTTTTTCTTCCAGTACCATTTATCCACAGTGAGCTGCTACCATAGTATTTCTTATCTAGTACTTTCACTACATCTTTTCATCTTTCATCTCAAAATACTTAAAAGCACTTAGAAGAGAGGGAAATGAAGGCTTTTGAAACTCTAGAATTTGAAATACTAGAATGTTGGCCCTCAAAGAGGTTTAATTTTGCGAAGAAAAGGATTTACTTTCTCTTCCCCTCCTCAACAAAGACTAACTCTGGAAACCTGATGTACTGGCAGATACAAACCAGGGAGAGCCTGAATGCCTGGGATGACTGTTAATCTGAATGCCTTTTCCCTAGACTACATTCCACTTCCTGTAACTTGCTTTTGAACAAAGTAATGATCAAACTTCAAATATCTACAATCAACTTTAATTTTCTCTTAATGAAAGAGAGAATGCTACATTACAATAGAGTATGAAAATTACTTCTTTGGTGGTACAGCCTGAAAGGTTGTAATTTCCATCGGAGCCTCTTGTAACTCCCACTTGGCAAAGCATCTCGTGTCATAGGATGCTCTCAGAAAATTGCAGGCTTTGGGAATGTGCAAAGAATACTTAATGTGTGCCATATAATTATTACGTACGAGTTCCCTTAGGCACAGGATGCATTTAATAGCAACTTATTCAAGGATCACTCTGCACATGGGGATCATACCTTAGAAGTATGTCACACTTGCAAAAGGAATACACTTTACAGGTAGCAAGACTCAGCTAGTCAGAAATATCAGGTCAGAGACACTGAAGAAAAAAAATGAGGTGAGCTTGAGGGATACATCTATAGAAAATCCATCTCAGGAAGAAAAGGGAAGAAATTGTGCAGTACAGATCAAAGGCAGCAGCCAATTATGAATGGCGCAGACTGAATTTCCCCCTTTGGTCATAGTGGGTGTCTTCAGAAAATAGAAAACAGAACAAAAAGACATCTTGCTGAAGAACTGGCTTGGATTTTTAAGAGGGAAACTGCAAAGTTTATACTGAAATCTAAGTGGCTTTGATTCTGACCCACTGAAGGGGAACACATGCACTTCTAGAAATTAATCCAAGCACCATTTACAGTTTCCCAGAGGAATGAACTTTCCAGCTGACATTTTGTTATTTTGTTATCATCACAGCATCACACTCATGCTATGCCCTCTGATATAATGCACTCGTTATGTGATCTTATGCTCAGGGACCAGAATTAAATTCACTTCAGACCACAAAGAATTTAAAAATTAGAGAACTGGTGAAAAATACAAATTATTTATTTGTTTTCTGATTCAAATTCTGACCTTGGCTGTTCATGAATAGACGACCCAAGGTGACTCTTGATGGGCAGACTTCAGTATGTCAGCATACAGTTTTCTAATAGGCTCATAATCACCACCTTTGTTTTCTGCATTACTTATTCAGAATAAATAGCAACATAAGCAGACAGCAAACTTCTTCCCAAAGTTCTCCACGATTACACATGCAGAAAAGACATCTGAAGCAAGATACCCTAAAATGAGGCCTGTATTCTCAACACAAGAATGTGTGATTCCTTTACTTGGATAATTACAAATTGCAAAATGTAAGTTTTAAGTTGGCTTGTAAACACATCATTCCCAGGCACAGCATTTTACCTAGAAAGAGTATTCACTACTGAATCACCAACTAATTTCTGAAAGGATGTTCCACACATGCCTCCTTATCAAAGTAAAGATCTCTGTTTAGTCTGTGAAGTATGGTGCAAGAGTTTGGTATTTTATGGAAAAGAAATGAGCTCCTTCCCTCTGTTCACTGTCCTTCAATCTGAACACACAGAAGTCAAAATGCAAACAGTATTAAGAGGATTTTTACTTTGTTACAAAAGCAGTCAGAGCTACTCTTCATCTCACATATACTATGCATTACACAATGTTTGCCGGAGTTTAAGAAAATGGTATCAACTCTCTGGTTCATTTACACAGTGAAAGTCCCCTTCCACCATCACTGATTTCATTTTAAGTAACAGAAAAGGCACTTACTTGAGCGGAAGAGTGCCCAGGTTGCAATTTCACTGCAGCACTACACTGCTGCACATTATTAGAATGGTCCCAAACCCATCCTCAAGATGTCATGTTCCATGCAACAGATTTCTGGATCCCTATGCTTATTCCATAGAACTTTACGAGTTGTGCTTTCGTTAACTACTATTAAACTCTTTTAGTATTTAAGTTCTCTAAACAGGGGGAAAATTCTGAACATATTAATAACTACAGGACTCTCTCAATGTGATATGAACACTCACAGGGGAGGGTTTCTTCCTCATCTCAAAGGTCCGGGTAGCACCAAAGCTGAGCGAGGCAATGACAGGATTCTTTCCCAGTGATGGTTCATCGTCACTGTGCCAGTCTACACTATCCTTCTCATTTCGGTAGAGGTTGCAGAGGAGAGAGTTGAAGGTATAGCCAGTGAACTCTTCAATGCGCTCCTTCAGCATGGTCAGCAGAGGATGCCACTGTAATCAGCAGAACAGAAGTAGGGTAAATACAATGAGAGCTGGCCAGCAGCAGGTAACATAAGACACAAGGGGAAAACTACTGAGAAACAAAATATACTGTACTTTAATCACAATAAACTTGAAATCAAATAAATGCCTCTGAACAATTCTGATTATATTTTTAGTATAGCTGAGGGACGGGCTTTCTGCGAAATATGCATGTTACCTATCACTCAATACTAAATCATCTCTTAAAACTATGAGGCCAGTCTGCCCTCCACGATAATGTAGCCAGCCACCCCAATTAACTGAAAGGTGAGAAAGAGAGTAAAATCTGCTTGAACTGACCACAGATATACATAGGGAGTTCTTAACTCATACAAAAAGTATGCAACTTCTCCTATGCATACCTGTTTTTTTAACCTCCTGGCCAAGCTAGAGGAGTTTAACACAGGGGTCTGATAACATCTGAGTTACTTGGCCATTGCTGGTGGGCATAGCACAGCCAGAAAGTTGCAATCAGTGACTAAGTGACACGCTCTCAGTTGCCTGCAGCTGTTGACACAGAACACAACACAACAGCTGGCCTAACACTGTCACAGCATGGCCCTCTGTCTCTATGAGTTGAGCCCAACTCATCACCTCCCATGGTTTCGACTTCGAGGTTGTAACTTTTCAGCGGTTCGCAAAAACAGTGTCACAGGCCCCGAATTTCATCCTTCCCTTTGCTAACATCTTGCTGAGCCCATAGCCCACGGCAGCTCTGCACATTCCATTACAACTCAGTCCAGTGAATCATAATTTAATGTTATAAATTTACATCATGACTCTCATCTGTCAGAGTGCTTTTAAGTACTACATCAGTATATAAAAAAAAAAGCCAAAGCAATGTAGGCCAGAATTTTTGCCTGTTATATAAGCAGAAACACAGATCAAGAGAGGATAAAGAACTGATTCCAAATCTCCCAGTGCACCACTGGCACAAGAAGGAACAGACAGCAG
>NW_010562749.1:5786-8503 GCF_000687285.1 Phaethon lepturus
AGCATCCACCTCTAGTAATCGAGTCTGCACCACTTTTTTTCCATGCTTACCCATGTTTAAAGGGTTTTTAACCTGTTGGCTACACTGCAGGATCCTCAACATACCATCTTTCTCTATTAGGGGTACTTATAGCTAAGTCACCCCTTCCATGACTAAGCATCATGTGAATAAGTAATTATATGTAAACATAGCTTGCAGCTATGGGACATGTAGGAAAATCAGTAGTACCACCCAGAAAAAGCTATAGCTTCTAATTGGGCTGCCTGAATGTGCAGTATGTGCAGGACATAAAATGAAATGGCAGAGTCTTCCAACAAGAATTACTGAAAGCACTTTTCAGTGACCAACTAGGACTGGATTCCTTCAATCCCTACCACAGTAGTATTTATTATTAAAAATATCACCATGTGGTGAATTTTACAGTTCAGTGGAAACACCACTACAAACCAGCAGCAGGGGAAGTAATTTTATTGAAACATTACTGTGTCACCAACTACAATAAACATTTTTCTAATACCAAAATTCATTTAGGCATAAGCGCTGGATTATACCTAGCAGTGCTGCAATCACACCCAGTCTTACCAAACAAAAAAGGAAAGGCAAAAAGCTAATTACTCCTACAGACCAAGCATTCAAGGCAGGCAACTTGTTTTGGTCAAGCTGTGCACTAAATTACACTTTACTTGGGATATTTTTGTGATATAAACCCTATTCTACAGGTAAGGACTGTGCTCTTTACACCATCACTGCTTCTTCTAGGCTGCAGGAACTCCCACCTTGTCCTGGTTTCAGCCAGGATAGAGCTGGCTTTCTTCACAGAAGCCAGTGCGAGACTGTGTTTTGGATTTGGGATGAGAAACTGTTGATAATGTGCTGATGTTTTGAGTTGTTGCTGAGCAGTCAAGGACAGTCCAGCTTCTTGTGCTGGCCTGCCAGCGAGCAGGCTGGGGGGGCACAGGGAGCTGGGAGGGGACACAGCCGGGACAGCTGACCCAGACTGGCCAAAGAGATATTCCCTACCATACGACGTCATGCCCAGTACATAAACCGGAGTTGGCCGGGGGGCGGAAATCGCTGCTCGGGGACGGGCTGTCGATCACAGGGAAGTGAGCAATTGCTGTATTGGGCATCACTTGTTCTTGTACATTCCTTTGTTGGTATTATCATTGTTGTTTCCTTCTTTCTTTCTGTCCTATTAAACCGTGTTTATCTCAACCCACGAGTTTTGTTCCCAATTCTCTTCCCCGTCCCACTGCGGGAGGGGGAGTGAGCGAGCGGCTGCGTGGTGCTTAGTTGCTGGCTGGGGCTAAACCACGACACACCTACAAAGCTGAGTGAAATGTCGTGTCTGTGTGCAGCCTACCCACATATCTGCCTATGGGCAGTTTCCAGCCAGTGGCTCCCAGCTATGCAAGTTTGCCAGTGCATCTCACTTTCTGCTGGAGTTTCTTTCTCTCAGTAAAAAGAGAATTATTCAGAGATAAAAGACAGGATCAGTATGCGTGACTGATTTAGGCCTTGTACCTCTTGGATGAGAAAAACCAGCCAGTGGCCCAATAAGTGCTAACTCTGAACTTTATGCAAACTGAATCGAAACTGTGAATTCAGGGTATATACAGGCTGTAGCCAACATCTGAACAGCAACGGCTTCTACAACAGGCTGAACTGGATTTAAATCATTAGTGTACAGCAGATGATTTTGTGGAGGCACTTCCAATCCCTAAAGCCATTCAGTTTCCAGAAAAGTCCATTTAAAAAAAAAGCACCTATTTTTCCACTATAAATTCCATAGGTTATGGAATTTTTGAGAAGACAAATCTTCACAACTCATCCTGTTAAATAACACCTTTCCACTTTCCTCAAACTGAGCTTTGTGAGGAGGTACCCCCTTTTGGCAGCAGTTCTGGGACTCGGGACACTTCTCTCTCATGCTATCCAGCCTTCAACAGTCACACTTAACTTATGGTTCAGAAACTGCAGCCTACTGCCATGGACATTTCAAAAAAAGCAATACCAAGAGATAGGCCGATGGCACAACACGCTGAAAGACTGAGAGAGTGAACGTGAACAAAACATCAAAGAGTCACTCAGAAGGTTTTTAACCCTTCCAAAATAGCATGGGAAATTACACCACACAATCTGGGGTTGCTGAGCAGGCAGGTTGTGTGAGTCAATTTCACAGCATCCACACAGGAATTAACAACATGCCTAAATTCTCACTTAAGCAATACTGAATCCAACTGTTGCTGAAAGTCACTCTTTCAGTAATTGATATTTGACAACAAAAACCTCAGCATGACTGTATACACTACAACCTCCCACATAAAGATGCATAGAGTAAGTCACACAATGAGACAATTAAGAGTTCTGTCCAAAGCTACACTGACCCAAAAGAAGAAATTTAAACTCTGGAGTGATAATTTCCTTTTGACAATGTTTAGCAACTAAACAGAGACTGGCACGCGTGAGTCAAGACCTGTGAGGCAAACTAAAGGGTAAGAAGAAAATGCACACGCAGTGGAAGCAGGGACATGTATCCTGGGATGACTACAGGGACGTAGGGATGGTGTCAGCAGCGCTAAGGCGTGGTTGGAGCTGAACTTGTCAAGGGACGCAAAGAATAATAAGAAGGGCTTCTGCAGGTATGTCAGCCAGAAAAGGAAGGCCAGAGAAAGTGTACCCTGCGTTGATGAGCAAGACTGGCAAATTGGTAACAA
>NW_010562750.1:0-74958 GCF_000687285.1 Phaethon lepturus
GCTGCACATCACGGGCAGAGTGCTGCGGGGGAGCAGCCGCAGCCGGGACGCTGCTCATGTCACGGGCAAAACCCGTTTCAGGTTCCGAAGCAGCATGCCAGGGCTTGTTAGCAGAGAGTGGCAAACGGCGGGGTTGATTTAACACTCGAATTCAGAGCTGAGCTGGTGTTTCGTCTGATAACTGCTCTCAGCTTTAGGCGAAGTCACCTTGCACAAGGAAAACTACAGCACTTAACTGCTCCTGCCACGGCTGACATTTACGGTACAAAATCCGTTTAGGGCTGCTTTACTTAATCCCTGGACTCTCTTCTACAGCATTGCATAAACGGCATTAGAGCTCTCCTAAACACCTCCTCTGTCACTTTCTGTACCTTTTAATTTTTTTCAATCTTCAATTCTTTCCTTCACTCCTTCATCCACAACATCGCCTTTGCCATCACTCGGACCTTGTTTCCTCCCACAATTCTTTCTTACACCATTTACATCCTCTTGGAATTTACTGACAAAGCTACCCGTCTCTCCTGAATCCCACTAGCAGGTGACAAGAAGGCAATGGATAAAGACAGACTCTCATCCCGCATTTAAAATTGGGTTCATGTTTAGTAACTGAACTGTAACAGTTTATTTGTTTGATTCTATTAATTAATTTGGTTCCCAACTTCTTGTTTGTTCACTTATTACATCAGATTTATATTCTAGCTTGCAAGAGCATTGGGAAAGGAAGCTTCTTGATTTTGCTCAGTAAGTCTGTTGTGCAAATAAAAAGCAGTAACTAACTTGCGCAACACAACTCAGCACTTAAGATTTTCAAATTCATCGAGTTTTATGGTCTAATTCAGTAATGTTAGTTTATGCAGTGAAGAACTATTAAAGATTTTATTGCTGTTTCTATATATGACATTTCATTGTTGTTATCAAGTATAAATGAAACAAGAACGAGCACAAAGGTGTGCAGGACAATACTGACAATTAAAATGTATCCTCCAAGACAGCCCATTTGGATGGCCTGTATAAAATTTCTGACGTGATATTAGAATGACACTGGATTTGAGTAATGGAAGTAAATTTTTTACAGTCCGTAGGATGTCAGAGCTTGGGAAAACTGTTTTTCTTGAATCAGAGAGCTTTATTTTTATCAGACAACAGGGGTCAAATTGCTGTATGTGAAGACTAGATTTTTCAATCTGATTCTACAGATTCCAGTGATTGCTGGTATGATACAAGGTAGATCTCCTCTTTGGTAAAGCTAATCTAAGCAAACTTAAAACAAATACTGTTTTTATGACTGTCCTGATATCTCTCACTTTCTTAGGACTGGACATTCCTATCAAGAAAACCAACTGTGGAGTTACTTTTCCTCACTGGAAAACAGTGAGGAAAAACTGTTTATTAAGGCAAAACCCAAGGACTAAACAACCTATTAGAATGAATTCTCCTCTCAGTGCTCAGTATACAGGAAGCCATGTAGAGAGTGTTTGGGAGATGCTTGTGTAGCCATTACCCTCCTCTATGAACAGTCCTCATGGTAGTTATTCTAACTTCTTGTGCTGTTATTATATCTTCTTGGAGTGTATTCATATTTTACAATATTACCACTTTTTTTTTTTTGGTAAGCTCGTGTGTTTCTCTAAAATTTCCCTCAAATACAGTTCAATGTAAGTATGATGCAGAGTTTTTATACCTTTGCTAACAAGTCTTTTAAAGAAGCCTTAATTTCTTTTACCTTTAACAGGGAAAGATTTTGGAGAAGACTGGACTTTGCAGTCAGATCACTTTTGGCCGATACGTGCGACAGGGACGGAAACTAGGGGTGGATCCAAAGCTCTTTATCCAGGATCTGCAGTTTAACAAAGTATCTGTGAGGGTTTATCAGCCTAAAGCTACCTCTGATGGGCGAAGGAGAGGTATCATCTTCTTTCATGGAGGAGGCTGGGTATTTGGAAGTCTTGGTAAGATATTTGCTGGAAGAATTATAGCAATATAGCAAATTATAGCTATAGAAATATAGCAAAAGAAGAACATTAGCACCGTTTTTATAAAATTCTATAAAATTTAAGTAAGAGGAGGTTTACAGCATGTGATTTGGGAGGAAGTCTGAAGACAAATGCATGCCTTTCTGGAATGAGCATTCCCTAGCTGTCTCAAAGATTAGGGCACTAGCAAAGCACTAATGAAAACATTTCTTTTCCAGATACCTATGAAAAAGTATGCCGCTACATATCCAGAGAAAGTGAATCGGTAGTTGTATCTGTTCAGTAAGTGAACCCTACCCAGTTCTATTGTTCAGAGATTATTGTTGCTGCACTGGTTTTGGAGATGTTCTTTTTTTGCGGAGAAATTTCTACAGAATTCAGTGAAGTCCATAAAGATACAAATAGTGGTAACGGAGATTTCACAGCTCTTAAGTGTTCATGCCCTGATGTAATCAGAAAAGACCCAAATGGAAATATTTGGCACGTTAAGAAAATCTATAAAAGCCAATCAAAAACTTAGGTAACACAAGCCTTCCTTGTGCTGAACATATGAACGTGTAGTAAGATGATCCAAACAATTGTGATTTATAGAAAAAGAGAGATTAATCACACTGTATTACTCCCATTTTTACACATAGGAAACAGAGGCAGAAAATTACTAAATTATCTTGTCAAGAATGCACAGGGAGTTTTCAGCATGACTAAGAAATGTACAAAGTCTTGGTCAGACTCTTAATGAGAAGACAACCCTGCTTTACTGAGTCCTTGTGACTGAATACACAATTTACAGCTTATCTGCAATCACTAACTGAGGAATGCCTGCTTAAGAGGCAATAAATATCCTGACCTGGAGGAAAACCACCCCAAAATGACAGGGCTGGAAGAGGACGTAGAATACCATTTCCTGATGAATACTAATGACATTTCCTTCTCTTATACTTGTCTCTTTCTGTGTACTAGGTATCGTTTAGCTCCTGAACACAAATACCCTGCTGCTTATGAAGACTGTCTTAATGCCACCATACACTTTATGAAGAATACAGAGCACTATGGGGTGGATCCCGACAATGTAATTGTCTGCGGGGACAGTGCTGGGGGCAATCTAGCAGCTGCTGTTAGCCAGACCCTTGCAGGTAGATCAGACCTCCCCAGACTACGTGCTCAGATCTTGATCTACCCAGGCCTTCAGGCACTGGACTTCAATTTACCATCCTATCATCAAAATCGAGGAGTCCCTCTCTTATTCCGAGAACGTGCTGCTTTCTTTGCTTTGCAGTATCTAAACGGGGATGCATTGCATATGCAAGAAGTGTTGGAGGGCTCTCATATTCCTCCAGATATGAAGCTGAAGTACAGGAAGTGGGTGAGCCCAGATAACATCCCCGAAAAATTTAAGGTCAGAGGTGTGAAGCCACTTAGGCGCACTGATTTTATAGCTGAAGTTTATGAGACAGTGAAAAGATTCTGTGAGCCCAACCTGTGTCCACTGTTAGCTGAAGATGCTATTGTTCACCAGCTGCCCGAGTCTTTTATCTTGACCTGTGAGTATGACGTGCTGAGGGATGATGGCTTGCTTTACAAGAAGAGATTGGAGGACAACGGTGTTCGAGTGACCTGGTACCACCTCGAGGATGGATTCCATGGAGTCATAAGCCTATACGATTATTGCGGTTTCTCATTTCCAGCTGGGAAAAGGGGATTGGACAGCGTTGTTAACTTCCTAAAAAGCTTATAGTAAACATCTTAGATTCCACCAGTCTGTTCATGCCTCAGCCTAGGGAAATACCTTCTTAGGATATTTAATATCAGGTGATGGCTAGTCAATCAAGGGCAGCTGTTAACAATGATAAACAAGGCTCATCAGAACCTCATTCCAGCTATTAGTTGGAACATGCAATATGCAGACTTTATGCAAGCTTGTACCATGCTGCAAGCCCTTCTCTTTAGCTATGTCAATAAACAACAACATTATTTTGAATGGACATCCTGGTTTGTCCCACTTGTTTAAACTAAAACCTGTCTGTCTATGAAGAGAGACTGTGTGTCATGCAGGTATGTGTGGTGTGTTGGTATAGAGGAGTATGCCACTTAAAATGTTTTGAGACATACTCTGTGCTCTGATTCTGAACACTACAAAAAAAAAATACCCAGGTGACTTTAGTGGGTTAGGAGCCACTGTTTTGCTCAACAATAAGTATGATGCAGCCTAGAATGTGGTTACTGGAACGACAGTCACCGTGGGGACAGCAAACACAAATGGTTCTAGGCCAAGCAGTTCTACACATCACCCACATTTCTCAGCACACAGGCAGGCAGAAGGGGAGCCCCTTTCTGCCCTAGTTTTAGCACTGGACTACTGAGTAATCTTTCACCCCCATGACTTGAAGAACAGTTCCAACAACCAGGGAGGGAGGTGCCGGTGAGAAAAGGAAATATGATTTCATCGCAAAGAGATGGACAGGATTGGTGGAAAATTGAACCCAAATACTCTAATAAAGTTCTCATTGGAAACTGGCTGGAAGAGAGGAAAAGGGTAAGGTCAGGAGGGAAGTGTGAGAGCTGAAATAGAGTGGGTCAGAACCAATGCTCTGGAGGTGGTATACTACTGTAGTCGTAAGCTGGAGTCCAGGCTCATCTCAGAAGAGTAATAAAAAGGAGGAGAAGCGTCTTACTCGGCCTACATTCATTCATTTTGTTAACGATCTGCTATTCTCCCTAAGCCAGGGCAGAAGCAATGCCTGAGCATGGGTTATATTGTGTTGTTCACACTGGGCGTAACATTAGCCAATTAAAAATGCTGTAGCACATTTTATGGCAATCGCTTCAGACTGCTATAGAACTTACATACAACTATACGACATCGATATATACAACTTAATAATATATACCAGCATGATACAAGAGAGGCTTTATTAACCCTTCCATAAGTTAATACTTATTATTACTTGTATCAGAGGATCTTTAATAGTTTGGATATTGGTTTCATTTGCTTGTATACACAAGAGCTTCTTTGCTAGCAGAGCTGCTTGGTAGATTTAAGAGCTGAACAAAATTTTATCATTAGACATTTAACGTTATCAAAACATGCCATTTAGGTTCTATATTGTAGCTGTTAGGGCAAATCCTCCTGACTCTGCTAAAATTATTCCCTTTAGATTTTTTTTTTTCCCTGGAGCAAATTGCTAGACTATATTGCAGAGACTGGCCTGCTGTGGCAGAAGTAGGAACAATGGAACAAAAAAAACCCCAAAAGGGTTCATTCGTCCTTTTCAGATGCTAGTTCACATGGTAGGTGAAAGTATTTAACACCAAACTCTGAATAATTTTTCAAGGGCTGTATAGTATCTTCTATTTACACCAAGGAATCAGTCCAGAATCTTACAATGGCTGATTATACCAACTGACTTTACTATCTGAGAAAAAGTACATAGCACCGGCTTCTTTCCAAATAAGTGCTTTTTAAATGCGTAGACGAAGCAAGCAGCACTGGAACAGAGCTTCTGTAATTATCAGATTGCCTTAGCCATACTGAGTGTTGTATATCTCTCTAGTTTACAAAAGACACCGGGAAACTCGGCAGCAGCATATACAAAACAGACTTCATTTGTTTGCGAGATCACAAACCAGACCAAACACTAAGGAGAACCATGACGGAAAAATTTGAGGTAAGTAAAAGAAGTTTCAGATGTAGGGCTGTGTGTGCCAACATTCCAAACAGCAATGACCTTTGACTAATACTTAAATCATATTTTATATTCTTAAGTAACTGTATGTGTAAAAGAAGGCACTGGAGCTCTGTGGCCACTTCACAGGATCCAGAGCTCCCTCGTATGTTTGATTAAAGTAGGATGCCTCTCAGAGGTAGACAAATGGCACATACTTTTTGGTACTCTCTGGTTGTTTCCAAGACTCTGCCTCGGAGGGTGACCACGGCACACGAAGAAAATCAGCAAGTTACTACCAGCTAGGATGGGATATTGTGTCTTCAGGACATTCCCTGGGCTATTATATGAGCTCGAAAAGAGGATTATTTTCATCAGCACAGCTCCGATCCATAGGAATGAACTGCACTTAAATGAGTCCCAGATCTTTCACAACAATACTTTTCCCACAAGTATCATCTGCGAGAATGTCCCTTCCTCCAAGGTGCCTCTCTACCCCCAAATATTCTTATCATTCCCTCCTGACAGACAGTTAAAAGGTAGCATATGTAATGCTAGTGCACAATAAAACTTAAGTGGCACAAGACAATCAGCTTTTCATTTGCAGGGTTCTTAACTGTATCTGGCAAATCCATGCTGCATGTGTTGAAATCAGACTAATCAGATCTCATGACATACAGATGTAGTTGCTTAATGTAGCTGGAAATTTACTTTACTTGAAATGCAAATACTCTCATTTTCAGGGATTAAGTTACAAGTACAAGTAATTTTGTGATATCACTGGTAGTCCAGTCTGACTCAAAAGCATGCTAAGCTATCTGGATGCGATGTATAAAGACAAACAGCATGGTTTCTTGTACATCTCATTTCAGGGCCTGCCAATGCAGCACTTCTTCACCCATCATGAGGAGCCAAGAAGCCGAAATCTAGTATCGGAGTATGACGATAAATACAATAGACGAGGTTATAACCTTGTGCTGCTTCCCCTCTGCAGCTGGGATGGACAGAAGTTTGCCTGGATTCCTCTGAAATCAGATTTCCCCATTCTTGGTAGTTTTTGGCATTATTAATTCAAACAGATGGAACATGGTGCAGTGGTCAATATAGACTTAGAGCCAGGAACCTCCTTCTGTTTTAATGTGACTTTTGGCTAGTTCCTTACCCAGTCAGTAGCTTATTTTACTGATTTATAAAGTGGAAATGTTATCCATACTACAATACTTAATCATTGCAGAAAGCAGTGAAGGATAGTGTCCACGAACAGATTTCTCTCCCCTATGCAATAATAGAAGACACCCCCTGAAAAACAAGAAGAGCTGTGAGATACAACTAGCAGGAGAATTCACAGAGTATTATTATGTTTCTGAATTTAAGTGACATGTACAGCTCTGCTAACTTTTTTAATATCTACCAGAGAGACTACGAAGAACCAGGACTCCTTACAGTATACCATTACTGTTATGGTACAGTTATACCATTACTGCTCTCCTGTTGATATCTAATGGTGATTTTCCCTTCCAGCCAGAGGGTAGACATACATGCCCTGGGAACAGAAAGATCTGTTTTGTCCTTAATCTGCTGTCAAAATAGTACAAATATTGCCTATGACAACTGTGGAGTAAAAACACCAGTACCAAAAATTTAATTCTATCATGTCTAACATTTAATCATTTCCTGTCTCAGAACCACCCACCAATTATGGCCTTCTTGAGCACCTGAAGAAAAAATGGCACAAGGAAGAAGCTGGAGTGATGAACAGTGTCTACACCATTTCCTATGAAAGCCCACCGATTTCTGCTTTTGCTACTTCTCAACTGAGACAATCAGCTAAAACTCCCATCCAACCAGGGACATCTTCCCCAAAACGTTAGTAGAATCCTGGACTATGAAAGGGGTCAGAAATATCTGCAAGCCATCGGCCAACTAGTGAGAGACAGAAAAGCATGGGATGCCTCTGTGTAAACTGCTTAGGGTGATCTTAAGTACTACTTAATATGGCTTGCTGTTCATATACGTAAGAGTGATCTGTTCCATGCGGAAGGAAGGAGAATTAGGTTATTTAGATGGAGGGCTGTCTACTAGTTAGAACAAGTTGCTGGGTTACATTCTGACCTGCAGATGGCTGGGCATATTTCAGAAGATGTATTAAATCACTGAAAACAAAATCTTCATCTGTTGGTTTCTATTCAATGAACAGTTGCAGTAAGAAAAAAAAAGGGTGGGATTGAACCTCAAAGGTTCAATTTTGCTTTGTCCTTAGTGTTTTTTTCATTTTTGCACAGCTTGCTAAACACTTTTTTGAAGAAAGAGAAGAAGCTTGTGTCATTCCTTATGTCTGAAGCATCCAAGAATAAAGTAAACATATGAAATGGCTGCATACCTAAGGACAAGGTGAACCCAGGTTTCTCCCAATGCAGTAAGCAAGCAGACCTTGATTGCCCTTGGCTTTACATACGGCATGGTACTTAGCAGTAGATAATCTGCAAAGTAAACTACATTGGCTGATCTTATGTTAACAAACAGTAAACCTAGAAGAAATAGCTGTAGGTCGCCTTTACACAGCAGGATAGGCCATGCTGATACTTTACTCAGTTGAGAAAGTATGTGAACGACCTATGTAAAAAGTGCTGACAGAAGTCCAATGTCTTACTGCACTGGTGTGCAACTTTTGCATTTAAATCACATTTGGTCCAGAGGAGATATTTGCAAGGTTCAGCTGCTATTGATCTGAGGCTCAACAATAAACTTGCAGCAAGTTAAAGGCTTAGATTAAAGATATCTGAAATTAATTCAATGCATATTTATATCTTAATTAATTTTGCTCAAGATTAGCAACAATATAATTATTTTTAGGAACAAGATAAAACATATACCTTAGTCTTGTCATGGACAAGCCTCTGGCCATGGTCTGTACAGAGTTTTACCTCTGCAACATTTTAGTCACTGTGATTTAGGTTTGCTTTTTCAAGGTTGGATTTTTCAGCTGAAGGACATTGACGATTCAGACGTGTGTGTAGAGCAACAGTGGCACCTATTGGCAAAGTGATTCTTCACTGATCTGTGAGACATCCAAAAACGTCTGTGGGAAAGGTACGCAGAGCCTCAGCTGGTTGCATGAATCAGAAAGCAGCAGTGTTAATGAAACCTTTTAGAAATGCAAGAGCCCTGATAATTATATGGGGTTTTTTGGCTTCAAAACGCCAAGGACATCAAAGGGAATTAGAAAAAATTGAAAGCAAAATAGGTGGAAGTCAGTGAAACACAGCTAGCTGTTAGTGCTGTGTTACAAAAAACATCTTTAAAATAATCCATAAAGCAGGCATGCCTTACAATGGAATGAAAATTGATGGATCCAGAAATTCTTTTATCTGCAAGGAAGTCCATCCAGATTAATTTTATTGCCAATGTGACTATAAAAATTGTGGTTTTCTGTTTGTTACTCATATGCTAATATTCTTAATGAAAATACCAATCAGTAATGCATCTTTATAGCACAACAAAGCCCATATGATATTTAGAATACAGCTTAGACAATTATACAAAGGTAGGCTTCATTTCACTCAACTCCATCAGTTCGCTTAAAAATCTGGTCCTCAATCATTCATGATTAATAAATAGTTATAGTAAATGAAACATTGATGGTTATTATCTACTGCACTTCTAAAAGCAACAGTTGTATACGGAAAGAAATGACCAGCTTGATGTACAGGGAATTACTGAAATGCACAAGTACCACCTATGAAATATGTATGAAAACGTTAATTCCAAATCTGTAAGCTGACTGGGCAGGGCTCCCCAAGCACAGGTCTAATCTGTTCAACTGTTGAGCCATTTACAATAAAATATACCACTACGATGCCCAAAGGAACCAAACGAAGCATGCTAGCTAACTGCATGTTGATAGAGAGCTTCTGAAATAGAAGAATGCACAACTCTACAAGACATGTCAGTTGTCAGCAAAATAATCTGCTTTGAACTGTTTAACTGATTAGCTGGTTTCACTTCAGCAATCACAGATATCTAGCTAGCTTTTTGGTGACTCAAGCCTCAAGCTGAACTCATGACAGAAAGAGTCCAGGCTATTTAATCTCTTCATCTGCGTTCAGTGAAGGCAGAATCAAACACCAACCAGCCAGTAACAAAAATTGAATGAATGTATCTTTATCTCAAACACACTGCTCAAATATTCTGCAAGACAAAATTTCAGATAGAATAGCACTGATAATCAAGCTTTCTTCCTCCTTTTTTTCCTACAAAATGTAGTTGACCTAGATTACTCCACATGGAATCCTCCAAAACTGTAAGGTTGAGCCACTGCTGAAAGCAATGCTGCAAGCACATGACTATGCCAAGAATACCTCATTTTTATTTTCTTGCTGACCATTTTGGCTAGGTCATAATCCTAAGTTCTGATCCTTTACATCTGTTTTATTGCCAATAGGTAGAGGTAAGCGTATACACATTTTTTTCCAAGTACTATACTGCATTTAGCAGAAGTGCGTTGAAGTAGGAATGGCAGATAAAAATGAAGGATATCTACACCTATAATTTACAGACACTAATTCTTGCGGAAACAAACAATGCCATTTAATCAGTTACAATATCGCTCTGCTAGAGATTCCTTTAATAGTAAATACCCTTTTTGTGCCGAACACAAATACATTTCCCAACTCCCTCGAATCTTCAGCAATTACAAGGACTTTTATTAAAGATAAAACCACTAAAACAGAGGTCATTTCACCTGTGCTTCAAGATGAGGTAAAAACTGAAACAATTAAGATGTTCACAGCTGCTATGGAAAAGAGGTGAGAAAATCCAAAATGTCATCATTAAAAAAACGGCAATAACTCAGAAATCCACTTACTATTAAATAGAGAATGCAGCCAGCTAATGAAAATGTACAACAGAAATGCTGGGTTACACTATTAAGATGCACACTTTTCAGGAAGAGGGGATATTAACGATGAAAATGGCAAACCTTATAAAGAAGAGAGATCAACTTGAAATGTAGACCTGGTGATAAAAACTCCTGATCTTGGAGACATCTGAAAGATGGATCCAGTTTGGAACATAAGTACATTTCTACCAGACACGTAAACAGGTAGCATTTATTCTGGTACACTCTGATGTTTTAAGGCATAATTCATTGATGCACAACAAGCACTTTGGGACTCCTGGGAATCATTATAGGACAACCTTTTTTCCAATGTCTCAGATTTAGCCAAGCTTTTTCTGGGAAACTTTTTTTTAGTCTCAGGGACTTACGGTCACTTGTGCCTGGAAAGCAAGAGTGCACTGGTCTCTTCCATTTTTCACAGAGCAAATAGATGTTTTGGTAACAACTCTCTGTTATGAAAATGTTCTAGACAGTCTTGATTGCGTGAAATCAGCCTCATATTTGAACTTTGTGACATTAAAGAGACAAAGTGGTAGTTAGAATTCATGCACATGTCTCAAAGCAAGCATATTTCTTGCCTTGAAGGAGACTAGATGTCAGCCTAGATGAGCGGCACAAACAAGAAGATAGATTCTTTGGACCGAGAATCTCAGTCAGGGGTGGGACTCAGACAAGGAACATTGATTCTGGCTGGCAAGTTCTGCAATAATTGGGGACTGTGGATGCCAGCTGTGAACTGAGGGTGGTCACAGAGACTAAATGGAAGGGTTTCAGGGAGAAGAGAAACAGGCTGTTGACAAGAGGTTGTTCACATGGTCAGGAGGCCTCACTCAGAAAGTTATAAATATTCCTTGGAAGGTGCTTCAAGCACTCTTTTCAAAAGAGCTATCCAAGTCAGTTAACTGGTAAACCAGTTTCACTGGTCTGAATCTGAGCACTACCTAACAGGGACACAATGGCTGCCAAGTCCTGTCCGCCAAATCTGCACATTCCGTTGCACTGATTTCTTTGAACAGTACCTTTAAGCATGTATAGCTCCTGGGACTGGGATTCAGACTCACCCTGCTCCCATAAGAATATAAAAAAAGCTTTCTTTGATGGCCATTACACAAGGCACACATACCTGGCAATGCTCATTGTATTTTTAAACACGTATTTTTCATATTGATGTTGAAAACATGAAATTGCCATTAGTAACTAGCCTTTTCCTTTTTAAAATTTTTGTACTGTTTGTTGAACTGAGCTGAACTGATTAGCTCCTAAAAGGCACCATCTTAAAACCATGCCATTGACAGTCTTTTTCCCCCCCCCGTAAGTCTAAGCAGTCTAAACAGATGTCACCTGCAATACACCTATGATGATAATCTTACTGCCATAAGGGGCTGTAACACTTCAGGAAAAAAAAATTATTAGCTTTGAAAAATAATTCATATTTGGTCCTTCTTTGCCAGCTAGCGTGGTTTTCCTCATAGAAATACTATTACACATCAGTAGGAACTAGAGCTCCCATCAAGATTTTCATCAAATACCTGAAACAAAGTGCTACCTCACACAGCTCCTAACTGTGGCATAGAGGACCACACAGGGGCATAGTCCCACTGACTTCAATACGACTAAGTTAACCATTAAGCAGGGTTACGCCCTGCAACAAAGAGTGCATAAACTTCCCAAAATGTGCCACATCCTTTGCAGAAACATCTTTCTTAATCTATACTCTGCATTCACATTTCAAAGGAGCCACTTGTCTTCAAGAGTAGCTATAAGCAACAAAAATGCAGCAGCATGTCATGAACCTGATTTGTGCTATGAGCTGTCTCTAACGAAGACATTCCCTTGGTTTTGTTTTTTGTGTGTCATTCTCTTAGGATTTTAAATCTACACAAGTTCAAAAGGCTATTTGTGGGATTTACTTCACAAAGGAGTAAGTTTGGGATATTGAAGAACTGCTGTAGAATAGAATTATATTTTTCTATATGCAACTGTGAGGTGGCTCCCAAGCTAGTTGGTGTAGAGAAGAACTCCGCCCTGAGAAGGATGGAGGAAAAGAAAATAAATTTATAGTTGCAGTGATGGGGGCATTTGCTCTGGGTATGGAAGGACCTGAGCTCTATTCAACAATGACCCATAAGGAAATTGTTATATAAATAATATACTAGTTGTTTTTTGTCAATAATGTTTGCTAAGAAGGAAAAAATCTCTAGGCACAGTCATTTTATAGGGAGTTGCTCTTTATTGTCACATACTTTTATTCCTTCAATTGTAAAAACCCCTAAGGACGCTAGCCTCGTTGTGCAGAACTCAGCTGTAAACAGACAATACAAAGACAGCCCCTGGCCCAGAGAGCTCCCGAACCCAGGATTGTCTAAATACTCTGTCAGGATTTTAAAAAATACCTTGAACAAGCCAGTCCATTTCTTTTTAAATAAGAATTCAGGATTTGCTGTATAAATATGTACTTACCTGCCTCGGTGCTGTAAATACATAATTTAGGCTGCTGCCTCATGACATATTTTCTAATTTAAGGAACTGTGTATTTGGACAAGAGGGTCTGGATGCCTGTCAGGTAAATATTACAAGCTGTAAATTTTCACAGCAGATTTAACACTAAATTTAGTTAGCACTATATATAAAGAGAACATTGACCTGACGGTAGCCCTTGTCCTTGACAGTGGTTGGCCTGAGAGGTAGTTAAGGATTCTGAGAGGAATGCTGCTGAAGTCTCCCTTAAGTTCCAAATAACTACCTTCTGCCGTGGCAACCTTAACACCCTTTAGAGCAGCACTTCAGCAGCTTCAGCTGGCATGGGAGCTCACAGCCTTATCCTCCCTAGTTCACCTCAAGGTGAGGAACACTCACACCAGACAGAAGAGTGCTTATGGAGAAGAGGCTTGGAGGCTAGGCATTGCCTGAGCTTCTTGTGTGTCTCAGCCTAACAGCCAATAAAGAGAAAATCTTGGATTTTTAGAACTAAAAATAAAGCAATTTTGAATTCCTACAGTGATACAGAAGCTATGGCTTTGCACATGCTGGTTGCTGATAACTGCCCGCAGAGTCAGCTTTCTAATTTAAACCCTTTGCTTTGCGATATCTAGAGGCATGCTATAAAAATCCACTGGTTTGTACAGGCAAGCCTGCATTTTTCTTCAGTTCCCTCAAATGCTTGAGCTTTGAAAGGACTTTTAGTTATGTCAATGCTCTCACTGGACAGCCCACTCTCCCTCAATATTCCTGACATTTCATGTTCTCAGTAATTTTACTTTTAAATATATACTTAGCACAATCCGAGTAGTTGCTTTTCTAAAACAGATGTGGACATTCTTTACCGTGTACATGACTACATACTGCATGGACAATTTTCATTACTGCTGTTACTTATAAATATCAAAAGCAAATCGCTTAATCTAGCCTCTCAAGTGTTTTAGGCTTAAATACAGCAATCCCACTGGTAAACACAATCTTGGTAAAATCTCAACCACATTAGAGCAGACCAAGGCTTAGTCTACCTTGAAAATATGGGCACTGTAGGGAAGCAGCAGGTGGCAGAATTTGCTCTGTTTTAGTACTCCCTAAAGACTGCACCGCAGTGTCTTGGGTTCTCTGGCATCTAAAAATTGCTTAGGAGGAGCAGTCTCTTGGCCTCTGATCTGTGGCACCCCGACTGTCTGTGGGCTCTGAGGCTCACTGCACGGTGCACAAAAGCTGGAGGTTAACCAAAGGCAAAAGCTGGAGGGTTAACCAAAGGACTGCCGGCGGCTGAGATCTGGTACACTCCCCAGTGGCCTAGAGCCCCTCTGTGATTTAAGGGAAATGAGTACCCTCTCTTTCTTATGGGGAAGGAATTTCTACATGTTCCTTAAAACAGTGCTGTATCTCTGTTCAGAGCCATCGTTACTACTCTTTATTTCTAGTACGGTAGAAACGAAGTCAAAGCAGGGTCGAAGGTAAACTGTGCTTGATTTCATGCAATCAACACAAAAAGCAGACCTTGGCACAGGTAGCTGTTGAATGGCGCATGGCTGGTAGACAAGAGGTCTTGCTCTCCTTCAGGAATTTTTTTTTTTCTGGAAATAGTCAATGCACTTGCTACGGGGTACGTGGAAGACAGAAAACATTGATGCAAGCCAGCCCAAAATGACCTGCAGTGTTTTAACACAAACGATTTGCATCGTCACACAAATCTATGTGATTTACACACTGCCCACTTTCACTTTCCACACTGCACGATGTAATTTTGGAAGACATTGCCATCTCCAAGAAATGTTGCTCCCACAGTCTTCAGGCGGAAACCGGCCCTTTGTCTGTGATTAAATTACAAGGAGCCAAGGTGATTTGCCTGCAGCTAGTCAGCAGGAGAGCTGGAGAACCCCCGCAGGCATCCTGATCCTTATTTCCATATTTTAAACACTTGACTAAACTTTCTCCCTACAAAATATTAGCATAGACCACACTGGTCTGCTTGACTGTTCAGACAGTGTTGTCAGCCTGCGTTTACATGATCGGCGTTAGGCAGGGCTGTTGGTCTCTACCTGTTTCCCTGATTAATGAGTCTTTTCTCTAGCTGGTCGTTTCACAGAAACAGCTTCTTCTTTTCTATTTATAGGGACTATTTGCAAAGCTGCCATTTTCAGCGGCATTGAAACCTCATAATCAGCAAACTGCTACAGGGGAAAATATGTTCCAATTAATATTAAATGAGAAATGTGCTATATTTTTTTTCCATTTTTTCAGAGCTGCTGAAGAGGAAAATCAAAATAGCATCTTCCAGTGAACTGGTGACAGATCTAAGGTGTTAAAAGTTTAAATCTGAACGCAAACAAAGCACTCTCAAGCCCCCAGATACCAACCCCATTAATGGGAAAATGTCAAAAATGCCTGTGAGGTTTCAGATGGCCTGTTAAAAACCTGAACACTGGCACCAAAACCCTGAAATAATGGACCAGCTTGTTACCAAGCTGGAATAAATTTCATGTTTTTTTTAAGGTGAATGTAGCTTTGGCTTATGGTGTTAGTTTGACAGTCTTAGAGATTGCAGTCATCTGCTCCTGCCTCAAGCTAAGACAGCAGATGCAGAGGCAGGGTGAATTTATTCAGAGTGCTCTAATTTTATTCAAATTTGTTAGAATAAAACCTATATTTAGCTTTGGACAGTGAGAAATAGCAGCTTTTAAATCATGTCTTTTACAGAGATTACTGCTGTGAAATCAAAACGTTAGAATTTGCCAGCTTCATAGTTAAAATAACATTTTTCCTTCCTTAAAACATATTGAGTCATAGCAAACTTCCAGATGTTTTAAAGGAGACCCACTATTGCTAATTATTGTCTTCCCTTTAGAATTCTGCAACAGTAATTATTTCTGTATTTTCGCATATCTGATGGAATTCCTATGTCAGGAGTACAACAGATTGCCTATATAAAATAAATATTGACATGCAGATTTACTGTAATATCAGCCACTAGATGACTAAGTTGAAACACCTATGCAAAGATTTGCTGTGAAACTACCATTTGTCATTGTAGGTCCTTAAACTCTGTTGGGAATGGCATCATAATATATATAACACAGCAGGGTCCCAGACTATATTTCCATGGGGAAATTAGGAATTCTACAGCATGGGACACATTACATACAATATGGTCCAAAGTAAATTGAAAACTGTGGAAAGATTTCCAACTGTCTGTCAAAGACTTCTGGTCAGGCTGTTAATACCTAGTTCCTAGAACTGCAACTCTTAGGATTACAAATAATTCTATTTCTAGACCATGATGATTCACAAGAAATCCCCCTTTTCTTGTATCCACTTGTCTACTTGCACTTCAAAGTTTTGGGGGACATTCTTTCCCCTTCCCCACCTTTTTCTTTAGAGATTAAATCACACACTGTCCAGTTAGCTAGTCTCAACCTTCAAACCAAGAACGGTCATTATTACACTATGGTGGCAGATAGCTGCAGAGCACCACCAAATGTTTTTCCTTTGGTTTAGAGGAAGAGTCCTGTTGTGAAAGCTGGACATCCCCTGCGCTCTCTTCTCCTCCCAAAACGTTGGGACTTGCCATAAATGATCACAAGACGTTTTAGCAAAAGATACCGACTGCAATTCTTCTGTGTTCAATTATCCAAGGAGGCATGTGCTGGCATTGATACAGACATGGGTGGGTCTACAAAGAAGTCACTGCTGTGAGTTCAGTATTAGGAACACAGAAACTTCTACGCAGCAAACCCGTGCACCTGTGGCAGCCTAGCCGTAGCGCACCGAGCTCAACCGTTACGGTGGGTTTGGGGTTTGCAGCTTGTGCCATGTGCCGTGCAGCTGCGATTAGACAATTTCTTTGCACTCAAGCTTGTCAACGTGGCAGTCACAGCAGCGACTTTGATCATGTCTTTGATCATTGCAAAGAGTAATAGCACTCATCCCCCCAGCTTGTATACAGCAGTATGGCATTACCAACTTCAGCATCAGCATTTCACTTCTCCAAAAACGCTTAGGTGACATTCTGGCCCCACTGAGGTCAGAGGTAAAAGTCTCATTTATCCAAAGCTGTTAGACATGCAAAAAGATCTCCAATTTGTCATTCCTTCCCCTTTCACAGATAAGGAAAGGCAATAATTGTCCGTTCACTTGCGCTAAAGCTTTCGCCATCATAAGTTTGATTTCAGAGACAATTGCCTTCAGGTCTTTGCAAAATACACAGTTGAAGAGGTTATTTAAACACTTGGCCTCTCCATGGTGCAACATGCCACCCAGGAAACAAATTCCAAGAACGCGTGCCTTTAAAAAACAACCTTTAAAACAGACAGCTGTTGATGCTACACATCTAACCTCGGACATCTGGTCAGTCAGTTTAAACCTATGACAGGCTGTGGCCACCTACATACAGAAGCCATATTACATCATCAGCTAAACATATTCATATCACAATAGAGACAGAATACAAAGAACCTGCAAGTCTCCACTTACTAAGGGATCAATTCCCTAATTCAGCTGGAAAAAGTCATCAAAGCAGACTGGAATAGTCACATTCCAGCCAGCAGACAAACAAGATTGTATTGTATTGTATCCCAAAATAAACATCATGTGAATGCTCTACTTGGCCAAGAAAATGGAGATAATTAGGAAAGGGAATCATCATCTCTTATATGCTGAGCTATTGATTGAAACGTTTTGCCCTAGCTTAAAAATGTGCTAAGAAGTGGAAATTACAGGTGTTTGGGGGCTTTTGGAGACAAATTTTTACTCCCTTGCTGTTCAGAAAACTCATACAAACTTAGGGGGTTCTACCTGAACTTGGGGGCTTTTATATTTTATATCTGTACTTACAGCAACCAAGTGTTCTTTCAGCCAACATTTACATAGTTCCTCAATCAGGGGGAAGAGAGGAAGTAGAAGACAGATATCTGAATTTGCCACATATCTAACTTTACCTGTCTGGGCAAATATGTTTGCCTAAGCAAAGGCAGACAAGGTTAATGAAATAGCTGCTTCACTGAATCAAGTGCAGAGAAATTGTTAAAATTCCTAAATCTAGAGCACTTATTTATTACAAACTTGTTTAAAACAACACTTATTTGCCTCAACATCTCAGAGCTGTAACAAGACCAAATCAGGGACACTTGAAGAAAAAAAAAAAAGAAGGAAAAAGGGGTTTACTGGGGTAAAATACTGTTGGGTATTGTTTTTTGATTTTTTTTTTCTTCTCTCAATTTGTCATCCTAATCAAATTCATATGCATGCTGAGCTCTTTACTGTATCACCTTGGGTATAATATAGCATAAAGAAGTGCTCCAAAACACTGCTAAAAGGTAGCAGAGACCAGTATTTCTGTATTTAGGGAGGCAGAATGTGCTTGAACTGAAATTTAACAGAAATGCTAAGGCTTCCCAGTACTCTTACTTCTATGTGAAAGAGAATAAACAGGCTCTAATTAAGATAACCAGTCAAAACATTGCTTATGAATACAGTAATCACAACTTGCTGGTGTTATAACTAATAAAAGCAAGAAAACCAATTAGAGATTTACCTGGGCTATCATAACTAGAAACTTTATCAACAAAGTCTAGAAAAAACAAAGTAATAATCATATTTATTTATCAGATAATGGAATAAAAACTTATTTCACCATGAAAATACCTTGCTGCCCACTGGTGTGATAAAAATCCTGATGTAAACCTCAGCCATTTAATGCCTGCTCTTTTTTATTTTGCCGATTCTGTTACTACACAAATAAGTTTAAAAGGAAGGTGTTTGGGGCAGGGACAATTTATCTCCATGTTGTAACACACCCATGGATGCTGACAATAATTCAGCAGATGGGTTACTGCTATTTTGTATTTTGTAGATATGCTTCTTTTACTGGCAACTTCCGTGCTTTCTTAGCCCATAAATTGCATATTTCTCCTCCCATTTCTGCTTCTGTCATAGTTTTTATTTGAATCTTGTTCTCCTTTTAACTTGGGAACTGTGCAGACATAGGAGATCCTGACCTTTGACTGGAATGGGGAGGCAGTTCTGGAGAGACAGAACACCTGTAACCCCCTAAAGTGAACAATGTCAGAGGGGAAGTACAGCCTCAAGTTGATGATCCCTTTTGAGTGAATCTCTAGCAAATGTATCTCACCGAGTCACCAAAGGGAAAAAACAGAAGCCTAAGAATTTTTGCTGATAATTTTTTCCTTTTTGTTTTAAAGAAACATAATGCTTGGTTGGATATACTCAGCCAAATGTTTTATGAATTGGGAATCTCCCAAGCTTTTTTATTTAAAGAGCTCTTGATATTCTTTTCCAGTAAGTCAGCATTACTGCAGTAAACACTGAGCCTTTCATAACCTTGCTATGTGTGATCCCTTCTGAAAGTCACTCTGCAATCAAATGTACTGGGATTTCATAATAGTAATTTGCCACACTGTCAGAAATAGGCTTATCATGCTGCTGGCATTGGTATCATGTGAACATCACTCAGTATGCTGTGCCCTTCAAATGAAAGCCAGTGCTCTGAGCCAGTAGTAGAGAGAGGAAGGGGGGGGGGGAAGAGTCAGAGAACATTAACTCTTTAAAGTCAAGGACAGCCTCAATCTGAAGGAGGAAGCTGCAGAGCTACTGTACATGGTATGGGCACCTGTTTAAACATCAGTAATACTGACTGGGTAATAAAGTTGCTTTTTTTTTCCAGTCCACCTGAAATATCTGGTAAGTCTATTCCCATTGTCTCTCATTCTGTGGAGTGTGGCATCTACTAATTTCCAACTCCACTAGAAAGACATCATTCCCAATGCCCACAGGCCGTTAGCAGATCTTGACTAGTTGTTCAGGTCTTAAAAATATATTTGCATCCTTTTTGGCTTTTTTTGCAAATGTTTTTGTGAGTAATTTCCCAAGCTTTTCCTGTAAAAAGCTGAGATTTGGAATTTGCAAACAGAGCTCTATTTAAAGAAGCAATAGGTAACGTTCTTTAAAAGGAGTTGTCACCTGTGCTCACACAGCTGAAACACTGCTTTTCTCAAAACTCTTTCTCCTATAAAGTCACACACCCTCTAAAGTCTTTAGTCATCTCCACAGCTGTGTCAATGAATCAGGGAATAAAGAACCATCATGTAGCTTAGATTGACCAAACCAACTTGAATGATAGAAACTTGAGTGGATTTTTGCAGTGACAAGTGTCACTGGCTGATGTGATTGCTCTTAATGATTATCCAGAAGCCTATTTGTATTAAGTAAGTAGAGAAAAAAATATTTGTCTGGTCAATTCCATAAGTTTTAGCAACAAGCATAAACCACAGGCTTAATACTGCAGGGTTGTTTGGGCTATGGATTAGACGCATTGTGCCTGAAGAGGATGTATCTTGGTGAATAAAGCTTTAACCTTCATAGCTGTTCAGTATATTTCTGAACAGCATGGGAAGGAAAAGGAAGAGGAAAAAGAACTCACTAAACCAACAAAATCCAAAGCCATAATATTGGTAATGGCTATAATGTCTCAGGTTACATTTTAAAACTTTTTTCTCCACAGGTACTCATACTATACAAGAAAGCTGCTCTTCAGGTGAAGAGGTAATGCTAAATTTAAGAAGTAGCATTTTCAAACACACTGAAGCTATTTGGATAACACCAGTTTTCCAGACAGCAGGTGCTCAGCACATTATGGTCAAGCTCCTCAGGATTTCTCAAATTGCACACTCAGACTTAGTAGCCACTTTAGAAAGAGTTTGCTTAAGTAATTTAGTTGTCTTAAGAATTCATTTTATAAATGTCTGAGACAGCCACAGTGATATTTAGATGCTTTGGGGCGACTTCCCTGTGAATGAATCAGCAATGTAAAATAATCAAACTAATGTATTTCTAATGTCATTGTTTTGACACTCAGTGGGGATGTCTCTTCCAGTGACACTTTTTGTTTAATTTAGACCACTCCAGTTTTTGACCTGGAAAGTCTAATTTTCTAAGTGACTCTGAAAAAAGACAATAAAAATCTTGTGAGCTAATGATTGCATCTCCTGCAATAGCTTCAAATCACACTGAGGTGTGTCTTCTTTATGACTTTATGTATGTACAGACTCAAGAAATTGCTACAATTTGGTCCATGGAATTTTCAGGCTGCACTGTTCTCCAATCTTTTGTAAAGAATGCACATGTGGTTTGAGGTTCTGAGATGGCACAAAGAAGGAAAACTCACAAAACTACATATGCAGTCACTTCGCATAGCGGAACTGCACTTCAAACACTGCACCTCTACTGCTGTGGAAATGAGCAGTAATTACAGTAATTTTGTGTGGGTTTTGTGCCTGCAAAGCAGAGTGTGTCAAATTTGCTTAAAAATATTAGGTAAGATTTGAATACTGTAGCATATATTAGGAAATCAGTTCAAATATAATTAATTGTTGGTTTCTATTTCTGTTGGCTGTTAAATACAAGCAATGTATTTTACCATAAACATAACTCCTGAATGACTCAAGTACTTTATTAGTAAAATTAAGTGCTTTTATAATTATTTTTGAAACTGTTGGAGGGCATAGGGCGTAGATAAATAACATCAAGAATGATACCTGGTCATATTCCATGGACAATCAGCCTGAAATGTAATGCCAGGGCCTTCTACAGAAATTATTCATAATGAGCTCCCCATGAAGGTGTACCATTACTTCCTGTTCTTCTCTCGGACCCAGAAAATCTGTTTTGTTGATAGTAGTCTACACTTTGTTTGTTATAGAAATGCCTTCAACTACGTTGTCCAGTTCCTTCTGATCCCGGGGTTGAATTAATTCAAAAGACTGCCTGCCAGGATAGAGGTCTGAGCTTGTGTCAACATGTCTTTAGAAATGCATTAACAAGTTGCTCCACATGTATAATTAATAGGGACGAAGGAATCCTAGACTGTCAGAAAGTCTGTACTCCATCCCAGTACATCTCTTAGGCTTCTTGATACTTTCTTTCCTTTATGATGTTATTTCTAGAACATTGATATAGTTCACCATATATTACTCTTGGAAATGTAAATCTTATAAAAGCAATAATATCATAAAAAATTATTTTGCCTCTCCATTCATCTTTTATACAGTGAGCTCCAAGTGTTTTAACAGGGCTTGATTAAAAATTAAGTCTCTGTACAGCTGTGTCAGGCAGGTAAGTAGTATCATATCCATTTTACAGATGGTTAAATGCCCAATAGAAAGGTTAACTGCCTTGTCCGTGGCTGTTCACTAAGTTAGCTGCACTGTTGGGAGTGAGAACTCAGACCTGAATAAATAATCAATTTCTTGATTTGGTAGCTGATGCACAAATCAGAGAAATGGTGTTTTCAGTTTCACTAAAAATAATTTTATCCTAATGGCTCTCTTAATCAAGTGAGATACAACTAACATTTTAATTTTTGTCAATGAAAAAATTAAGTTTTGTCTCAAATGAAACTCTTCTGCTAAATTTTATATAAAGCTTAGGCCGAAGTCAAAGAGAAATCTGACAATTTGAAACCACAAGTTATCTTCTGAGATGACTCAGTTGGAAATAATTTGTTTCACCAGTGAGTTTTGACAAGTGAGCTGGCTGGTACCTGGAACTGCTCTGAATGATAGCGCCAGCCTAAAAGTCAGCAGTGACAAGTTCTTTTTCTTCAAAGTGACAGTATTCATGAAATATATTTGACATAGTTAATATTCAGTCCAATACTGAATATGTAAGTTCCTTCTTTCTGAAAAACGGCACTATGAGCAGAAGGCTCAGAAGACAGGACTTCTGCCTTCAGAGATTCTTTTCCAACATCTACAAAAACAGATTCCAAAATGCCCTGCTTCGCAGCTGTAAAGAATATAGCAATGCACTAAGCAGCACATACCTAGCTGTATTGTGCGTGTAGAGAAACAAGAGCATGGACATAGGTTTAGGTTCCTTCCTGATTTTGGGACTTTAAAAAGCATGTTCAGGTATGGCAAACTCAGCAGCACAGTGCATGCTGTGCTGGCAATTCAGAGAAAGAGATTTGTCCCTCCATGGCTCCAACAGAGCCAGCTATGGACCACAGGAAAGCACCCTCTGCTGAGTTTGTGCTGCGGTTTTGGTGAAAGGGCAGAAGGTAGAGAAAACAAGCAGAGCACTGTGGAAAGTGGGATTTGACTGAGTGATTAAGTCTACCGTCCAGCTGGCGGACACAACAGCTGTTACTATTACAGTCCTGATAGCATTTCATTTATTTTAAAACCCTATCTTAAAGCTTTAATATCCCATCCATTTTAAATCACTTCATCTGAAGGTGGCAGCAAGGGGGATCAGCTAGTAAAGAACATGATAAAAAAGACAAGTCTTACATGTCACTTTATGAGACAAAGCTTCTTATACTTTTCCATTTAAGATTGGACATCCCTAATTTTCTAGCGCTGCAATAGAAGACAGACCAAAATCCTGGAGACTTGAGAAAGGTTCATTTTTGCTACCAGTAGGCAGGTGGAGAGCAGTTTTATAACCCAAAAATTATTTCCACTAATGAAGAAAGTGCCCTCGCTGACACTTTCCCTTTCTCAGCCATCCTGTTAAATAGAAAAATGGATAAGTACCATAAAAGTTTAAGAATAATGTCTCAGGAATCTATGGCAATACAGATACGAAAGAGGCAAGGAGAGAAATTAATCAGAAGCTGCAAAGGAAGGCTTGGAGAGGTAGACTAAGCACTGGGTTTCCCCTGTTGCCTGTAGATGTGGGCCAGGGTCTTCATGTTGCAGCAAAAAGGGTATGTGATGGAGGCTTTCAGGAATAGTGTATCTTGCTGACAGTGAAATCTCGATTCCTGCATCTAAGAAAAGATCGGATGAACTTCGGGATGGGCAAATGGGCAACTTACTGAATGGCAAGCTTTCCTTAAATAAGTAGACCATATGTTCTGGGAAGAATCCAAAGGCACTTGGCTTGATAAAAACCTATTCAGTAGGGGGTCAGTGGGGAGTTTTCTCTTCAGCAGCTATGTGATTTAGATCAGATTCTCAAAGAGGTAAAATAATAGGTAGATCTGAAATCTGTTCTCTTCTGTTGCAACTCAGCTTTGGAACTGATTCCCTGTGTGACCATGGGTTTCACAGAGAAACTACACTAAGCCTCAGTTTCTGTGCATGTAGTACAGTGAACAGGGTTTGTAAAGCGCTATATGCAGCACTATGCAATGCATGCTACTTTACATGCATACTGCATACAATGAGGTAGCAGTAATGACCCCATATCTTAAAATCTTTTCCACATATATCTATTAAATCAAAGATCATCTAAAACCAAAGCAAAACCAAGCAATCAGTCTAAATTCCTATCATTTGATGTAACTTTGGAGAATAAATTAAACCAGCATGGCAGAGATACTTCTCCAACAGCTTATTCCAGACAAAGCAATTATCTCTCATATTTGTTTTAATCAGATCAATCCTATGCGCAAGAAAATCCCTACCTTCATACACCATAGAAGTTAAACATTCCCATATCTAACACATCCATCAAGATATTAGTGTGTCATCACTCTACGATTCAGCTGAGAACCATAAATGCTGAAGTTTTGTGCCTACATTCATACATAGCTCTGAGGTCTGCAGTAAGAGGGATGCCACAAAATAGGAAACACTGTCCGATTTCTGTCTCCACAAAGCTGTACCACCAAGGAGATTCTACAAATGACCCCTTGCAAGCCTGGCTAATGCAATCACTACTCCAGCCCCCTCTACAGCCCCTGCTGAGGACATACGTTTGTCTATACGACTTGCTCTTACAAGCCTTTATTCTCCTCAGCACAAAGGTTATTACTGTATTTGACTGTGGTGCTCTCTGAAACCTGTCTTTCCTACTGGGCACTCACACTGAGCTAGGTTACAGTCTTGCTTTATCTGGTGGGAGGAGATGACTCACTATTTGTTCTGTAAGACTACAAGGAGACACCTTGAAGCAAAACAAACGGCTTTGAAGTGCCAGCTTGCTTCACAGAGCAGATGGCTGGGCTAGGCTGAGGCTAAAGACATTCATTATAAATCCACCACCGAACTAGGACATAGATGCACAGTGATTATCAGATCGAGGGAGTGTGCTTAGTATGACAACTTCTATGTTGCTGTCTGAGCTACACAAGACTGCAGCTAAGTTTTGGTGAGTAGGGTCAGATGACAGCAATACCGCTGAATCCAGAAAGAATCTGGAAAAGCTGTATGGCCTCTCTTTGCACAGAATGTCTGCAATCTCCAAATAATGCCACCTATAACCCTAAATAAAATTAGCATTCACCCTCCAGTGCAGAAACCACAAACACAGGTTACTTACATCCATACAGATCACCACTACAAAAGGCCCACATAGAGTTTCTTTCTTTCTGTATGAAAACGTAGAGAGAACATACACACGACTACAGAGTTTCCATCGTCCAGGCAGTATCTTCATTAGGTAAATCAGCATATAGCAGTAGTAAAGTTAATGGAGCCCTACCAATCTTTAGCAGATAAGGATTGGATCCCAAGTAATTTAGTAGTGAAATCAGAATCGAGGCCAACCTACAACTACAATTATTTTTTTCAAAACGTACGTCAGAAGAGCAGAAAGCAATTACTTCCTTTGATGCACTCGCACAGTCTCACAAAACCCACACTACTCAGTGGTGGATAATCTGCATTCTATACGACAATATTGAAGAAATCAGCCTGCATGAAATACTTTCCTCTGCAAAGGATACAAACTTCTCAGCCTAATGACTTCTGTTCCCTCAAGGAATAACGTAAGTTAGGCTATGTTAAATCTGTAGTCATTTTCCTGCCATACAATATAATGTTCATGAGTTTATGGTCAGAACACTGTCTTGCTTTCATTTAAAATCCTACATTGCAGGGTTTATTTTAATTTGGTTGTTAAAAAAAAGCCACTCCAGTTCGAATAATCTCTAAAGCAGCTTTTTCTTCCAATTTTTATTTTAAAGATTTTTTTTTTTTTTTTTGAAGATGTAGACAATATATCTAACTTTGCGCTCACAACATTATACCACTCTTGGAAACATAATTTACAATTGGATTTTGAGAATTTCCAATCTCAAGTTACTCTATGATAAAGTATTTCTATCATGTATTTATATATCAATCTCCTGTCACTTTTTACGAAACTTTTATGTGAGGCCACTAAATACAACGACATTTAGGACTTGCCACAGGAAGGAAGCAGTGAGTCCGCTTAGAGAACAGCTCCTTGTTCCATCTGTTGAAGATGCAAACTAGGTTTGGGCTTTTGTTTTGTTTTGTTTTTTAATTACTACAGTCACAAGGCAACTGAATTGTTCCGAACAAAGCAAGGGTCTGCACAGTGAATCACCACTGAAAGGCAGATGTTTCAGGGTATTAGTTAGGACACTGCAGCTCTAAACCCATAACTAATACTAATTTATTGCCAATATTCCACACTTCCCTGACAGTCTATAGGCTCCATCCCGTGTTAAAATTAAGGTAAGTACACAACAAAGTAACTAACTCAAAAATAATTGTCACCTATGAAAATACTAATCAATCTAATTATGCCTCAGTTTCCTTTTAAATTATATTTATAATACATCTGTCTCATCTCTCTGGTTAGCCTTGTATTTTTAAAAACATCAAATGTCATATTTATATGGAAACTTTTGAATTTCAGAGGAGTGTTTTCCCATCTTCAAGTATACAGTTCATATTGTTAATAAGGGCATCTCTATGCATTTGCCCAATTGACCAAAATGACCTGAAGAGATTTACTCTGGTCATTTCTTCCTGTGACCCAAATTCGCATTTGAAGCCAGATCTTCAAAGGATAAAGAGTAATACTTCAACCCACTGCAGACTGCAACCTAATCTACTCTTAAGAGAGAGACAGTTTCTTAATTTGAGAAAAACTAGTGGTCAAAAATAGACTAAATTTTTTGTCAAAGATGTTCACAGTCATTTCATTCCCTGTTAAATACCATGAAGACCAAACATTATTTCTACCGCAAAGTCTTTCAACACATGCCCTAATTAAAGAGCAACACAGAACAACAGCAAGCTGTGCCTTGGAATGTCAGTTAGCTGGACTGTATCACATTTAGATTTTAAGGGAAGGTCACAAAGGTGACTTTCCTGCTCAATTCTCCTTTCTTTTTTGCTCATTCTTCCAGCTCAGGGGAGTTTCTAAGGTGATGTACGACGCCTGTATCTTGTACTTTGCTTAGCTATTGGTGAGTAGCATGACCAGGAGAAAAAAAAACCATAAAGAATCAAAATCCAATCACTTATATTCCAGTGATGTCAGCTTGGAAGAATGACCTGACATACCAAAACAATTGAAGCATATCTTGCTAGCACCACTGTCTGGATGGACATTTCTGACTTCCTCAGTTCTGAGCTGATAAGAGATTTTTGTACAGCCTACGAAGTGACATATCACATTTCAGATTCAAACTAAAGCTTTTAAATAGCCCAATAGTGCTTTGACTGGGTGCAGTAAACTTTAGAAATTCAATTGGAATCATTTTCTGCTTGAAATAGACTATACTACTCCATACCTGGCTGTGAACTGGCTAACCTTTAGACCTCACTGCTTCTAACAGAAATTAGTGAAAAAGCAGCTCTGAGATCAAAACTGACTGAGATCAAAACTTGACTGAACAACTCTGGCCCAAGCTGTTTCACTCCTTATTTGCTGCTCACCTCCCTGCAAGCTTTTCACTTCCCGCAAAACGAACAGTAGAAGCCTGCTCTGAAGCGTTTACTCGCATGTTTTTTGACAACCCCCAAAAAAGCATATTATGTGCTGCTAACCCAATGTTACACAATTTCACATGGCTTCATAGAGCTCTGGGTGGGGTGTGAGAGCTGATGGGAACTGAAGAGACACATCGTAATTCAGGCATTCTGCTTTGCAGCAGCAGGGCTCCTGTTGCTCTCTCTGTCAGCTTAAAATCCAAGGGGTTTTTTTTCCTGCTAACTCTTTACAATTACAGATGGGTGGCTGGTCAGCATACACAAAACTGTGTTTTTCCTAATCTGCTGGTTGGGTATTGCTGTCAGTGATTTGTATCGCGCTGTACCACACAGAGATAGTACCAAACCGGGATTCTGTTGTTCTAGATACTGTCAAGATATGAAGATACAGAAAGCAAGACACAATGGGGAAGATGATGGCAAGCTGAGAGTTGGAATCCAATTAGAAAACCAAGTATTTTTATTACACAGTGTAATAAAAAGATATAGCTGGCTATCAGCTATCTCTTTGAAGTTCTTCCGTAGCTATTTTCTACAATTCTACGACAAGGTTGTGTTGCGCCAATGTTAACAGACAGGACACGAAATAAATGTTTATGGTGGTTTATGCATATTACAGGCTGTTTGGCACGCTGAGTCCATGGCAGATCTTACTCTCCAAGAAATTTAATCTCCTGATGTATACTTCTAGTTTCTTTTTGGAAAGAACATGCATGTATTCAGCATTTCAACATCACCTTCACCAAAATGAATCACGATGACTTACCTCCACAGTAAAGCATCTCAGTTGCCACTAGAGGTCAGCGAAAGAGGCTACACCGCAATGTAGCCATCACTCTCCGAGAGGAATTGTCAGATTTGGAAGCTATCAAAACCCTACTCCTTTATTTCGGGGGACATGAGTTGAACTTAGAAATGTGCCAGCTAGCAGCCCTGGAAACTAAAGTAATTTACTCACGTAGCAGGTAGGCAGCACATACTGAAGCAGTAAAAGGTCCTGCATAGAGTTGCTCCCGTGGGTTTGAAAGCCAGCATAGAGGAACCTCTGCTAAGGATGAAGGACTGTCTCAGGCTCCGCATCCCCATCAGGCTTCAGCTGTTCCACTGAGGCTGTCTACAGGGGTGATAGTTACAGCAAGCTCTAGTATTGTTATACACACACCTTCTCCCCACTGCACAACTGTGCACATCCTATCCACATACATAGGTGACTGCACACAGTTCTTCCCGCAGCCAAAAGACGAGACCATTTTTGGTCACCTCTAACTATGCCAGGCTAAATTTTAGCTGTCAGTGTACAATGATTCACTCTCTATTATATATCTAAGGTAGGCAAGCAGTATGCTTCTCCTTATGAGCTTCCAGAACCATCTCTTCAAGGTACTTTCCCAGTGCATTTTCATGCTGCTCTAAAAAATGATCCATTAATATTCACATCTGAGTAAGAATCACAGCAGGACTGAAGCTGCCTCAAAAAGATGCTGGTTGACTGAGGATGAAATGCTAGGTTTGGACCGTCACTTCAGGTGATCTTTATTTTAATATTCTGTGGATTAGACTTTTTTTTAAAACCAATGCACACAGTTCTAAAAAGTCAGTCTCTATCTCAATTACATCATGCAGGATTTGCTTTCTTGCACATTTTTTGGATCCTCACACATACCAAGATCCAGCATTTCATCAAGGAGACATATCTGCAGGCAACGTGACAGCTGCTTCCTGGCTCTTTGAGCCTGCAACATTTTATTTGGGTCACACATAGTATCTTTGCTTCCCTTTGAAGCAGGTAAAATGTCTGCTCATTTCTGACAGTGGGTGATACCAGTGCTAAAGCAAAGCCATTTTAGAAGGAAAATTGTCAATGAGGACAAACTTTCTACCGCACATTTCTAACCACCTACAGGCAGCGTTTCTCGAGCTGGCGATGTATTGCACAGGGAGCTAAATTCAGCTCTTATACTTGGCACCATTGTAACTTCACTAATCTTAACAGGGGTGACCGCCGACTGAGTGGAGAGTGCACGCTCGCTAGAACCCACCCACAGAAGCATCCTCGCATGGGAACACTTCCCAGGTCCACAAAGCTGGAGATGGGATTACCTCCCTGTTACTAACTTGGTGGAGGTAAAACTGCAATAATAATGCAGCCTTCAGGCCACTTTCTACTCACAATGAAATTTGCTTTCAAAGTTTTGCAGGGGATCATTATGGTAATCACTAGTTCTGGCAATATTCCAACAGGAAAGTGTTTTGCTCTGAAGATTACATAACATACGAAAAATCCCAGTAAAAACTAAATCTGAAGTTCTGTCTCATCTACTAGCAATTACAATTATGCAAAATCAGTACTAATAGTAAGTAACTGCTGATGCTTACAATGAATAAATACTACTAACTGGATGAGTTCAATACTTATGAAACACACATTACTTAGTAGGGGAAAACATCATTAAAGTTTCTTATCTGGAAAAAACATACTTTGCAAAATCACTTTGATGTGATGGAGTATCCAGAACGGCAGCTTCATAAATAAAGCTTTACTAAGCCTCGCTCTTCAGCTTGCACTGCATTATGTGGGTGTCAGCTTGGTCTGTTCCTTGCTGTTCTGAGGGGTGCTAAGTTCCATATATAATCATTGCTTTCAGGGCTTTATGTTGGGTTGAACAAAGAGCTACAAACTATAAGTAAATCTAGATCTTCATTTTGAGGCATCACAGTAGGATGAACCTGAAAGTAAGAGCAGAACCCAGTCAAAAGTTGAGTTTGAGATGTGTGCTCTGCAAAATTACTCTGCCCTACAGGATAATGAAACAAACCCATAAATTCATTACCAAAGGGCGGGCAGACATTTGCTGAAACATTCACTGATGTCTCACTGAAAAGTTTAGTAGGACAAATAATTTTGCTAACTGGTTGCAAGTTTTGAGTCCATAATAAAGCTTGCAGACAAAAAAGTGTGACCCAGTTTCTTGTTCCAGGACTGACCAGTTTGCACAGCTCTAAATATAAAACTGTTGATAACGTATCCGTATTTGTTGCAAAGGAAGTGTACTTCGCAAACTGCACTGGGCAACAAGTTTGCTATTTCCAACCATACTGCAAAACCCCGCTTATGAATGATGAGAGAATCGGGCATGGTTTTTCTCTTTTTTTCATACCCACATACAAATAAACATGAAAGCCCATGTTGAAATTATAAATATATTTGTGTTATTTATAATCATGGCACTACACAGTGAAAATCATGTCATTTCATTTTTCTTGAAAGAATCAGAATAGAATAAGACAGCATTGATACAGAATATCCTCTCACTGTCCTACTTAATTCTGTTCCAGTGTGTTTTCAGAAATAATAATCGTAACAATGATAGCATTAAGTCGCATTGAATAAGCTGTAGAGCTAAGAGAAATAAACACTCTTTTCCTGGTTTTGACCTCAGCATGGTGCAAACTCTGTTAGCCAATGGACTAAACTCCACTGGTGTCAGTGAAGTCATACTGGTACGAGATCAGATCAGACCTATTGCATAACATCTACTTCAGCCCAAGATATATAATCACTATACAAAGCCCCAATATAGCATATCTCAAAGCACTTGAAAAAGATTAAGTAGCTATTGTGATCTTCATTTTATAGGTAGTGAAACTGAGGCACAGGCAGATAGTGATTTGCTGAAGGTCTTCTAGCTGATCACTGCTAGATGGGGACAACACCCAGGAGGGTCGAGTCCTAATCTTGTACCCTATCTGCTGGACCATGTTACCCCTTAACACACACGGGGTAACTCAATCCTGTCTGCCCAAACAAGTAGCAAAACAGATACAAGAGATTTGGAACTAACTGTCCATAAAAGACCATTCATATTAACTGAGCAAGGCAATATTTTAACCAGAGTGTTTTTTAAGAAATAATAGCATTTACAGTGGTTAAACAGATGCTACTTCTTATCAGATCTATTTTTTTAATAATAGCATACAGTCCTTAGATTGTTTATTACTATGTTATTCATTACTTTAAACCCTCACAGCTACTCTAGATAATACTTTAAATACAGAGCTTTAAAAAAATATTTCCATTACAAATATTTTAAAAATATACTTATCCTAAAAAGCTGCCCAGCACTATTCCAAAAATTGCTTGTAATAAATGTCTTTTTTAATTTTAACAAAAATATCTACTGCTATATAGAAGAGCTCAAGTTTTGACAAATCTATAAGACAGTCAGATACATCTTGGGCCAGATTCCATTCTTGTTTATACAGTTGCCAATTTGGATCATGATGTTCACTTCAGTTGTGTTACTCTAGTATAATCAGGAGCAGAATATAGCCCTTAGTGTTTTAAAATAACTAAACAGACTGCATACCGCAACAGTTACTTCTGCCTAGCATTACAGGGAAGGGAAATCCTTTACTTCATTGCATCTAAAAATGCCAAAGAATTTTATATTTAGTATTTGTGCCATGACCAAATTGATGCCAGGCAGCTGCAGTGGATGACTCAGATCTAGAATCGTATTCACTTATAGAAAAAAACCTTTTTTTAGCTGTATGATGCCTGCAAATGCTGTCATTAAATGGAGGATGAATGTTTATAGAGAACATTTGTAGAGAGAAAATGCCAACCCTCCTATAATGCCTTCTCCAATTCTAGGAATGATTTTAATTGTGTTTTGTTACTTCTAAAGTTGTGTGAGCTTAACAGAATCTCCCATTACTTAGATCTAGGAAGGACATCATTTTAAATTGCTTCCGTATTTTCCAGTTGAAATGCCTCCATCTAGCCAGTCCTTTTTAAAGTGCATTTAGAACAAGCTATTAAGCACTTACAGGAATCTGCATCTCATCAGAAGGACAACCTGGAAGCTGTGAGTTAGTCTTTTAAAACACTGGAACTTTTTTTTTTGCCTTTCCCCCTTTTTCCTCCAATCTTCAAATTTAAATGCAGTGTTTGATTAAGGATCATAGAAATTAACCCAGTCTCATCGCATCAGGTTACATAGGTAAACAAAGCTAACAGTCTCAGATGCAAGCTGCAATGCCTACCTGTGACTGTCATGAGATTAGAAGGGATCTTTACACATTGGGATTTCAATTAATTAATATTTAAAGCTTTTACTCTACTTGCTTTCTTCCTAGACTTTGGCTGATGATCTAATAACTTATAAACCAAGGAAACTTAAGTATATAGACTAAGTTCAGTCCTCACTGTCGTCTTCATCATCATCGTCATCTTTACTGGGAGCACATCTTTGGAAGCAGTGTACTAGAGTTGCTAAGAAGAAGCTTGATAGAATAGCAGCAATGGAAACTGCGACTCCAGAGAAGATGATGATAAAAAGGTCCGTCAATGACAAACTAAATTTGCATTCACTAAAGCTGACCTCAGATAATTCATTCAGAAAGATTCTTCTATTTTCTACAGGCAGGGAACACTGGATTTCATGGAGACCTGCAAAGAAGAGGAAAGGGAAATAAATCAGTGGAATATTGATGGATCCTTCTGTTGCTCCAGTCAGAGATTGAATTGCTGAAGAAAAATTTTATGTTTAAGAATTTCTATAGACTTCAGGGAAAAATGTAACAAAATCTGTCACTATCCAAAAGCCATTACACAACACCTTGATTGGCTCTTGGAAATTATGTTATTTCACCTTCAGTCTTCCAGGAGGTCAGGTATGACATAGGACCATGGTTTTGAGGATTTAAAAAAGTGAATGTTGAACCCTGGATGCATCTAAATCTGCAGACCTGGAAGCACTTCCCAGCTACCCCATCTGAATACAAGTTGACTCCAAAACAGGGTAACAGGGATACTGAAGTTCCTTCCAAGCCTTACTGCCTTCTACACTACTTTTTTTCCTTGTAGTTCCAAAACTATAGTTGTCTTTTTCTTCTAGTCAAAACAGCAGCTTAGATTTGGTGGATGCTTGTTTCTCTATGACCTGCTTTCACCTTTACTCTCTGTCTGTCACAAGGACACGCAGACCAGCAGATATTATCCCTCCAGGCATTACTGAAGAATGCCCAGAGCTGGGTTCTTCATAGTGAAAGCAAAAAAATCCAAATTTAAAAACTGGTAAGAATATAGTTTGATACTGGACAGTAAAAGCATACAGTTCACTGCATATGCCTAACTCCCTCTTTATTCACAACAGGGGAAAATCAGGAGAGTATATTAACAGGGCTAGAATGGAACAAATAATGACGTGAATTAAGTCTGCATGGCTGTTCCATTGCAAGCTTTTATCTTGCTATTAAGGATATGAATGTAAAGGGGAAATACAAGAGTTGTGTATTAATGACACAGGAACTGCTGCTGGTTTACTTGATACACTTTTACTGTCTGCTAATGATGACAGAATGGATTCCCAGTTTTTGACTCTGCATTGCTGTGTGCACACAGCGTATAGGGTGTTTCCATCACACAGCTCTACCATATAGCCATTATGTCACTTTAAATAAGGAATGTGTGACGATAAGATTTCCTCTGCTTTTGTGAATCCCATTTTTCTTGTGGCTGAATAGCTACGGCATATGATGTTTTACTACTAAACCCAGGCTCCCAGGGTTAGTGGTGCAAACCTGACCGGTTGTCTGGATCCAGCCCAGCTGTTATGCTGATTTGAGAGGGAGTTTTAGCTAAGTCTACTATGGATCCAGTTATCACCCTGACTTACTTGACCTTGTAATGATGTTTATACTAAATTTTGATCCCTAAAAGCCATACTCTATCTGCCCTATTTGCTTAAAGGTCTTTTGCATTCCCTCTTTCTCATGCTCCTCTCACTGACAATGCAATAAAAGCTGCCAGCAGAATAGGACAACAGTCAGCATGCCCAAGGCTGAATGGTTTCCTCTAGGCAAACTGCCACCTGAATACACGCTATGTTTTCTTCTCTGAGCCTGGAATGCACTGGCAATGCATACCAGATTGTGAGGCAACTTGCTTTCCAGATCTTTGAAGCCTCCTGTCTATGGAGCTGGCCGGGAAGGTAAAGGAGCCACATGGTTTCAAACATCCTCTAAGATTTTTTGAAAATCTAGAGCCTGCAGTATTCATATATATCAAGGCTTGCATACAAGCTGACATACTGGACCGACTAGGGAACATGGTGGCGCTGGATTAATGGTTGGACTTGATGATCTTGAAGGTCCCTTCCAACCTAGTGTTTCTGTGTGATTCTGTGTGATTCTGTGTGACTTATTTTCATCTGTGACTGCACGGGTGGCCAGAGGAAGTACACACTATTAGACTCTACAGCTTGTGATAGAGCTCCTTTCTAAGTACAAACCTTTCTACTGAAAGAAATGAGAGTTGTTCACCAGGTCCATATTTTCTTTTCATCAAGACTTGGGAACAGTAACTCTAGGGGTCAATGGAGTGACAATCAAAAGAGGACACAAATGGATATCCTTCCCTATTCAAAACCGTAAGAAATAAGGGAGGAGTGAAAAGCCACAGTCTGGAATTCCAAGACCTGTGTCCTTTTTAATAGGAATTTAAAAAACAAACAGTTTTCAATAAATCAACATGATGTTGACAGCAATCAAAGCAGTTACTGCTGTTGTATAGAAACAGCAAGAAAATGAACGTAACATCACAAAATCATTTGAAGAGGAAGTTCCTTGCTAATAGGAAAAAATTATTGCAGTATTTTGGCAGAAAAGCCTGGTCCAAGTGAATATGGCACCTAAACAAATCCCATTTCACCTGTAGCAAGCACAAGAAAAAACAAGTTTCTATACAACTGGGTTCCTGTAAAGCAAACTACTATAGTAGCTGTTGAGACCATTTTCATAGCAGCTGAGCCATGCTCACAGCTTGTCTACAGAAAGAGTGCACAGGTTACCATAAACAACTCTACTTTTTCTATTTGTGACCAACTGCTGCGACGAGCGAGGGGAGACAAGCAGTCGACTCAATGTGAGTGATAAAGCAAGCTTCAACTTTATTGCAAAACCCTACACATATTTATACACTGAGTTCTACCTTATGCATACTTGTCTTACAATCATTGGCTTAGCTCTAAAGATTACATTATCATACTCCTCCTACTTGTGGTTACTGCTACGTGGTCCGGGTTCCATCCTGTTTTCCTTACTTCTTCTTAGCTGTTTATCACAGCTCCTTCTCCTCAAGGCCAAGCTCTGCAGATGTCCAGCTGTTTACCAGCTTCCCAATGCCAGATACTGCTACGTGGTCCGGGTTCCATCCTGTTTTTCTTACTTCCTCTTAGCTGTTTACGGGCACAGTGCAAGGTCAGTACGACCTTCTTGTCTCCCTTGCCAGCATAACTCGAAATTTTCCACCGCGGCCTAGTCTGGCTAACTTATGTCAAGATTGAATCACAAGGCTCCTCCATGGAGCCATGATCGCATTCCCTCATCCATTCTCCAACAAACTGCAAAAGAAATTCTCTGGTGTCCTCACCCGCCAGCTTTTAAAATGACAGTTGTGCTGGAGTGGCCTTGATAAACTGGAGTTTTATCAAGATCTAAGCTTCCATAAGGAAGGAAGTAGAAAAAGAATATATTCAAGAGACAGAGCAAAAAAGACTCCAAAATAAAACTAGTGTTCTAAGCAGTTCTACATACTGCAGCCCTTGCCTCTAGAAATAACTTAGTATGGG
This sequence comes from Phaethon lepturus, assembly GCF_000687285.1. Lineage (NCBI taxonomy): Eukaryota > Metazoa > Chordata > Aves > Phaethontiformes > Phaethontidae > Phaethon > Phaethon lepturus. The sequence continues at coordinate 36,364 of NW_010562750.1, forward strand.
AGTATTTGCCCAGGATCCTACAGAGTGAGAAGTAAAAGCCTGCTTATTCATGACTGTTACCAACAGCAGCTTTGCCATGGATCAAAACTGAGCCTGTAGACTGTAAGCTCTTTTCCTATTCCCCAGATGCTTTCACCTAACATCACAACACACATACAAATAGAAAATAATCTGCAACATACCAAGTCACTTAGAGGGTATTTCTTGTTATGAGAATCAGCGTACTGTAATGATTTTGAGTTTGATTACACAGTAACGAGAAATAAAAAACCTCCTCTCCATGTAGCCATGGGTACTGGAATCTAGGTCATGTTCTCAAACCGAATAGATTAGATGGGAATTTTCTACGTGCTTTATTCTGTGACACTCCAACGTGCCAGCTTAGCCTCAAGTTTTTTACAGAATTCTTAGTCATTGAGAATAATACAGCATCATAAACCAGGGGCCAGTACAGAGGTCTGGCTAGCTTCCGGCTGTAGTTTCAGCCACCCTGTGTATACACCATCTTTTCAACAAGACAGAATGAACTGACCTCTCCTATCCACACACAAGGCAGTCTGCTAAAATTGTGCTGGAAGCACATGCCAGCGGCTGAGGGAGAGGGGAACATTTATTAGTCCATCCTGTTCGGTGAATGTTTTTCTTTGCTGTGTCGTGACACTATTGCAAAACCCAATACAGTTAACAGAAGCTTTTCTTTCGACTCCAAAGAGAATTTGGAACAGGCTGTTCATTTGTAACAGTAGTAAGACTAGCAGCTATATCACTGGTAGCACAAGGAATTTCTCCTCCCAAAGCTAATGCAGTGGTTATTGCACCAGAGCTTGTAACTGCTTACCTGAAAACATCATAATCTGGAGGTCACATGCATGTCTGCTTAAGATGACATATGAACAATAGCATTTCATCTGCTTCCTTCCATAGAAACATGTCACTTTCTTTACATTATTTAAAAGTAGGTTGTCCTTACGACATGAGAATCCAATGTGTGTAGATGATGTGGATAAGGCGCTTCAGAACATGGTTTAGGGGACATGGTGGCATTGGGTTAATGGTTGGACTTGATGATCTTGAAGGTCCTTTCCAACCTTAGTGATTCTGTGATTCTGTGTGTGATGTTCTGTACTCCACCTGTCCTATTACATTCATGCCTGGCAATAGATCCAATTTTGTTCTTTGCTTGGGCAGGAAGTAATCCCAGGTCATCAGACACCCTCTGCATGAACAATGAACAAAAGAATGGCTTCTATAAAGGGAGCAGTATTAATTATAAAGTGTAGGGTTTTTTTCCTCTGGGTGATTCTGTTGCATATAGACTGGCTCAGTCAAACCTGTCCCCACACACATATTTCCAGAGGACAGGAAAGTGCCATTTAACTTTAGTGCTCTAATTTAACCACTTGAATGGTATTTTTTTTTATAGTTTGTTTGGGTGTTGGTTTCTTGGGGGCTTTGTTTTGTGTTTTTTTTTATTTATTCTGTAGAACCTGTTCAATTTATTATTTTAAAAAAATATCAGCCAGGTTTCTTGTAAAAGATATCGCAAAGAAGTTTGGTATTTAGTGCTTGGCTGCAGCAAGAAAACCTTTGATGATGGTTATATATATCTCATTGCTCCCACAACATGTTCAAAGAGTTGCTTCTTCATACCAAACAAATCTGTAAATGAAATAACAAGTGTGAGTGTTATAAATATATAGCTTGTGTTATTTTGGTCAGGGCCATCACATTATCTGTAATAACTCCAGCTGTCCCAAGGACAATGTCAGACACTTTGTATCTTTCCGCTACACCGTCTGAAGAAGCAGATGAACTATACCAGCAAGCTGTAATGTATTGTTTGCTTTTAAAAAGGGAGTGCTTTGAAGTCCCAGACAAGGGACGGGTGCTAGATTCTATATAGGCTTGTCTCTTGACACTGAAAAAATAAAATAAGATGAAAATATGGGTCTGTACCCTGAGGAATAGATCGTCTAAGTAACATGGGAAGTGTGAAAATGCTGGAATTCTAGAACCACAATGTTAAAAGGAAAGGCATGGGTTTGTTTTTTTTTTTTTAAAAAAGATACATGTGTTTATAAAGAAGTGATACAGGAGGGTTCCAGGTAGGGTTTATTTCAATGGAATTCCCTAATAGGTTTTAGAACAATATGACTTTGAGATGCCTTACTGCTAGAGTATTAACCCTGCTGAAGTCTAGCGCTTCAACCTTGACAATAAATTGTAGGCAATTAAGCTGTAGCTAGGTCCTAATAAACACTTTGCATTTGTTTCTGTAAAGGACTATGCACAGGCCTACTTGTATTGCAGTCAGAGGCTGAAATACTTCCCTTGCAAAAGTGAAGCTCTTACAAAATGGATGCAGCCTGAAACCAGTCTTTACACAAATAATAATTTCCTTGTAAATTAATGGAAGCAGACTGACAATGCTGTAATGCCCCAAGTTATAACTGTACTGATCTTCCCATCTCAGAAAACCCACGAAACCCCAGATACCAAGTTTCAGTAGCATTCTGATGGTACTTGGTAGCCATAATTCAACTATGTTTCTCACAGGTACTGTTTGATCAGGAGATTTCAAACATTGGCTGGACCATAAAGTGCACTGAAGTTGTCTGCTCCTGCTCTTGGATCTGACATGGGTCTTCCCCAGATATGTTGACTAATGACATACTGTATTGTGAGTTTTGTTCTAAGTTCCTCCAGCTAACGACAAGCAGCAAGAGGTATCGTTTACTCCAGGTCTACCTGACTATTTCGAAGGACTCCTTGTGTATTTCTGTCTTTGCTTATTTCTAATACCTATACGGACTATATCTTTTACTGGAGAACTTCTGGAATTCATTATGATTTCAATATTATGGTCTGTTTGTTAACCCTCAGAGCGAGATTTCCCAGCTATAATTTTGGATGCTGAGTTTAAAAAAGAGGCCTCAATTCCGTTGGGTCTTTGTAGAGTTCACAAAAAAAACAGGTATCAAGAGAAAGTTTCCTAACATTCAGCAATGTAGAATGGCATGAAGTAATGAAAATGCCCAGTCATACATACACTGGTATGTATAGGAAATACATCCAGAAAAATATCTGAAGCCATAAACATTTAAGTGAGCTTCATGCAGATGTGTTCATTACTATCTATACAATAAGTGTAAGAGCACTATAGTATTCTATTTCCAAAAAATTTTTTTTAAAAAATGTAACATTGGAATTTGCCCTTTTGGGTGGAATTTAGCTGTTCTCTCATGCTGCTGAATGCAGCTGACAGACTTGAAATATTTAAATGTGGCATTTTATTTCTTGTATCATATTTTGCCTCTGGCTATAGCTCTATTTAGTCTACTTAAATACTGTCACTAATGTATTAGATGTATTAATAAGCAATGAGAGAGGCATTACCTCTGAAGAGATATGAAATTTCATTGGAAATAGCCTCAAGCTATCAGCACAGTAAGGCTTAAAAAAACCTGAAGCCTAGATTTAGGTCCCAAAATAAAACTTTTTATGGCCAAGTGCCCTAAAGTCTCACAGGTCACCATTAGGGGTTACTTAACAGTTTGTTTCAATGCCTAAATATAAAGTTGAACATTAGGTGTTCACATCTGCAAATGCTGTCCTCACATCTTCAAATCCGAGAAAGATGGAAGTACTCCAAAAAACCTTAAGATGGAAGAAACAGAGCGAAAAGCCAGTGGCAGTCAGATCATTTTACTGAAAATGACTAGGATATCAAATTATATATTTATATATGTATATATAGAAACACATTTGATGCGCTTGTTAGGGAATCTAATTTCTGTTAGGAGTTCCTGCTCGAACAGAATAAAAGCTGCTGAATGTGTGAAATGTCTTAAGGCTTTTAATTGCTTTCCAAAAAACCAATATTAAGTTCTGAACTAGTGATATGCTAGCATGTGTGTGATACTCGGAGAAGAACTGAACGGCTGTAATGGACAGAACAGTCTGTCCTTTTTAGCTGAAGCTTGCTCTGGTTCTATATTAGTACAGGAAGTTAAAGCAGCCTTCTCTACATAGCAGATGAATAAACAGGCACTGATAAAGAATGATAAGTCAAGAGGACTTACAAAATGCGCCGTTGTTTCACTGGCTTTTAGGTTAGAAGGTCAAATGAAACCTGTGTTTCATAACTCTCATGTAGTTATGATGCTTTGTTTTGAAGATGTTTAACATTTTCAGTGAGCCCAGGGCTACTAGAAAGGCCTAGACTAGTGAAGTAAGATGTTATTTTATTTACAGAATAAGTTTAGTAATAAATCTTAGATTGGAATGGGATTATAGAAAGAGCCTAAGAAGCAAGAGATAATCACGTCCCGGCACAGTCTTTCCAAACAGGCTTACAAAAATTAATCCATTCTTCTCACTACACTGATTCACTTCTGAATCTCATAACTGCTTTCTTTTAGTACTGAGTTCAGACTGATTTCCCTGTTCCAGAAGGCTGCTTACAGTCTCATTGTCACCTGCTCTTGCTTTTTCCTACCACCTTTCACTGCCATCCTTCTCTCCTATGCTTTTGCAGAGCCAGTCTTTACCTGGAAATAATCCACTCTACCAGAATTGACCTATCCATCCATATTGAGGCATTAGCTACACAGAAGTCTTGAAAGTAGCTAAACAGCATCTGTATCAGTACTGACACTAAAAAACCCTCTGAGTATCTTAAAAATTTGTAGTCTTGTGAACACAACTCTCCAAAATGGAGCAACATTTGACCAAATGAAGAGGAAAACATGGCCTGTTTTCAGGCCATGTCACTATGTCACTACGGCCTGTGTGCTGTGACATAGGATTTGCTGCCATTAGTGAACTTTCTTACAGTAAAGTTCAGCGATTATCCTACTTTAGGATACAGTTCTGCCTTGGAATGCTGTTGACGGCCAATTCTGAATGAATTTTTCAAGTCTTTCTGGAAATATCAGTGTACACAGGCTACCCATAAAAATGCTCAGTCTAAATCTTCTCATCAAGTCACTAAAAAGTCTTTCTAATACTGTTTTAATAGAAGGCAGCAAAACTTTTCATTCTTGCAATGGATAGTGGGGAGCTTAGAGTATGTAAAAACACACACACACAAAACGGTGTTGAGAAAACCCTGTTGCATCCGGCACAAAAAGTAGAGACACTATTTCGTGCAATCACAGAAACTCTACACAATTTCCCAGAAAGTTTTTTCCAAAGATACCGAGAAGAAAAAAAGTAAAAGGCAAAACGAGGGCAAGATGACAGTAAGAAGACACTACAGTCACACTCCAAGGAACAGTTAAAGTCTAATTAAAAGTAATGTTAAAAATGCATTAGTCATTAGCAAACAAGGTCGCAGGCACAGCTGCCCAAAGCATGTTCACAGAAAGTAAAAATCAACAACGGAGATCTCTACAAAGCACTTCAATGCGGCCACTGCAGATTACTTGTATTTCTTTGTTATGTGCATTTTATCTGAATCCAATCTCTTCGACGAGATGAGAACCTCAGAGGGGTTCAAGAAATGTCTTCTGCAGTGCTACGCGCTATTTTTAAACAGCATCTTTCACCAAAAATTTATTCCATCAAAGCCATTTGTATTTAGACAGTGAAATGGAAGCGTTCATAAACCTTAATTCTGTAGGTCATGTACACCAGCAACAACCTTTTGCTGGACGAGCCTTGAGTTTCAAACAGCATTACTAAAAAAAAGTAGGTGAAGAGATGAGACAAGAAAGGAAAAGTGCATTTTTAGCCACGATAAAATGTAATACAGAACAAGCTCTGAAAGCAAAAGAAAGCCCTTCCAAATACGAGAAATTACTAAGTATTTTTGTAGGATTTCCAGCTCCCGTTGAAGCAGAAAATGCCAGGAATCTCAAAGGTGACTCTTGGTCTCAAAAAAAATGAATGCCAAATTTCCTTAAACATCACTGAATTCAAAATTTTGAAACATTATGCCCCAAGATTATTTAGCTCAATCTATAACCATCCTTCCCTTTATTCAGTACCTCTCCTGCTTTTATTCATATTTTTCTTAATGTCTTCTGCCAAAGTCCAAACAAACTCTCTTTTTCCTCCTCTGTTTTCTTCAATTCTCACTTTAGAGAACTTCAGCCTTGTCAATTGCTTTTGTAAAATTCAGGAAGATGGATCAAACATAGGTGAGCAGACAATAAAACATAATAGCATACACCTCAGACATATGAGTTCCTTGAATTCTTTCCGTAATACATTTAAGACCAGCTTAGACCTTTGTTCTTTCAAGATATTTTTGTTCTGAGCCTTTGCTTGCCCTCCATGGAGTAAAATCTTCCATGAAAGTTTTCACACCTATCTTTGAAGGGATAGAGATCTTACAACAATCTCCATGCTCCTCCTAATGAGAAACCTTTAATATGAATCATTGGCCATCATGCTGCTGTTTAGGCTCACCAAATGCCTATAAAATCAAACATCCTTCTACAGAAAATCTTTGTAAATTTTATAACTTAAGCATTTTGACCCACAGCGAACACTCTGTCTTCTCTAGGAAAAAGAACTGTTATCTATTCTCCACTTATGACCTTTCCACTGATCCTCACAGTTCCTTTGTCTACTCTGCGCTATACACACTAATTTGTTTTTAATCAATTAATAATCAAATCAGAGGGAAAAAATGTGGTTTGGTTTTGGAGTGTGATGGAAATGATGGTTTTAATATCTTTTTTACAAGTATAAAAATATGTTTGCTCTTTTAAAGTGCTGAGTTTAACTGCAAAACTTTTAGTGCAGTTTCTTTAATAATTCTGCCTGCAAATCTGGCATGTGAGAGTACTCACTTGCTGCAAATTAAGCCTTTATTTAGAAATTTAGGTTAGATGAATAAATGCTGGGATCTGTAAAATGATTCAAATCCCAGCTGTTTGTGTGAAGCGACAAGTGAGATGTGCAAAGGCAGCTCAGCTGGGAAGAGGCTTTACAGTCAGCTAGTCAGACAGGTCAGCCTAAGTTATAACTTTACAAGCTATTTCTGGTAGTGTGCCAGAAAGAAAATGGACCTGGCTTTTGCAAAACTAATGAGTTGAAGTATGGCTTTTGTTCAAACCACCGAGTTCTCCAGAGGCCTTAGTTACAGAGGCGGAATGCTTCAGGATCAATTATCGAGATTTCAGTTCACATTGACAAAACTCCAATTTTAAAATCAACTCGGTATTTCTTTTTCAAAAAACAAGGATAGCCTTGACTAACATGCCATTTTGCTGCAGCGCTAAAATGAAAGGTGGAGCCGTGGCTGGGCTTAGTAAATAGTTAACAGTTTGAGTGATTTCTCTCAGACATGCAGGCAGGGCACATTAAACTATTTTATAAGTCATTCAAAGCGAGGAAACAAAATGAATGCCTCAAACCTAAATTTATCTGTCAATGTATTTCTCCCAGCCATTTATCTCCTGTTTCTTGCTACCAGTTATGAATCTTGAGGGACTGCTATGCTACAGAGACACTTGCAAATGGCAGCCCTGGATCCTAGTTCATTCCCAGGCTGCTTGGGAGCGTGCTTCTTTTCTGCTTTGGCATAGCCTTTCTTGTCTAATGCATTCTGAAGCATCCCAAGCCAGCATAAGACACACAACAGTGTGCAGAGCCTTCAGTTTCTTTGCAGGACTTTGTACTTTTCGTGAAAGGACTGGGGATCATCCATGCAAGTTTACTGTCATTCATCCTTCCACACTGTTTCCCTTCTCAGTAGACCCAGGTTACAAAGTCTGCCATTTAAAGTTGGGGAACTTCAATCTGTCATGGAACCATTCTGTACTGCCAATCACAGTTTATTCTTAAAGAGAGAAGAAAAACACCAGCCAACTCCTTTTTCCTTCCTGCTCTTTGTCTAGGCCATGCAATGCATATGCTTGAGCTGCTGCAGAATTATAAAGGAAAAGCATGCAGCCAACTGCACTCTTTTCTTGCACCCTGAAAACGTATCCCTATCTTTTTCTTTTGCTGTATTTCCAGACATAATGCCTGCTGCCCTACTTATCTTGATGTATTTGCTACAAGAATACTTCTGTCTCCAGGCTTATGGTAGTCTCACGAGGAAGCCAGGGAGTCTGAACATTGAATCTTCTGGTGTGTTCTTCCCACCACTCCCAGGAAAGGCCAGGCGAATGTGGCTTTGGATAAGTATAACCAGACAAGCAATGCTAATATGGTTAGTTCCTAATGGGTATAATGTTGTGACATCATTAGAAACTGAAAACTGGATATAAAACACAATCGAATCATAATTCTAAGAATTAGTTCTACACTGACTTTCCAGAAGTCATTTTGAAAGGCACACAACTGCGGCCATTGAGACAGTCTTTTCTCTTTTGGGTTTAGTTTTGCCCTCACCGTTGCAAATAATGGTTTGCTAGTTTATTGAAGGAGACAGGCAGTATTTTTGTGGCAGCAGCTCACAAGCAGCAGTGAGAACGCTGACTTCGCATGCTTTTCTGCATACATGCACTAGATCTCACCAATATTACTGGCTGCAAAGACATCAGAGGATTTGCTCCTGGGAATAAATGTAAATCATTTGCTTAGGCCATGTCGGGGGGACAGCTCTGATAAAACCAACTATTTGAGTATTTGCTCCTTCTCTCCTTGTCTTCCCAATCAAATCTAACTGAAACTTTGGAAGATCCTGATGAGCTAATAATTTTTGAGCTGTTTGGCTGAAACACAACTGTGGATGAGAAAATGCTGCGAGAAAGCATCTCTATCCTTGCAAGACGCTGGCTAACACTGCTAATACTATGGGAAAGCTCAATCACTTGAGATTTCGAGACATACAGATATGCTTTAAAAACACTGCCAGGGCAAAAGAGAAAAAAGATGGGCTGGGACAGACTCTCAAACTGAACAGACTTAGTCTGGATAAAGGGGAAGGATCTAGAAGTTCATTAAAAGATATGGAAAGCACAGGGAAGTTTAGCACGAGAGGTGGGCAAATACTTGGTTCAAATAGCGCAAACTTTAGCTAAAGCATCAGGGAAGGTGGGAGAACAGGCCCAAGTTTGATTTAGAAGGAATCAAGATGAAAGTTTCACTGAGGCAGACAGGAAAAAACCCAACACTTTTTCCTCATATTACTTCTTCCTTAAAACAGCTGTTTTACAGCTAAGAGTATTTAGGGCAACCTAGATGAGTATACTAAAAAATGTTATCCAAGGTCATGAGCAAAGGAAGAACTTTAATAACTTGACTACAGACTCTAATGATCAAGAAAGGAAAGAAAAGACCTCTGAAATCTGTAGGCTGTATTTTTCCCCCTTTTTGTCTGAACTCAAAGAAAGTTACTTGACCTCAACCAGTTCTCTTGAGCAATTCTTCCCCCAGCCTTTTTGCTCTCACCATCTTCCGCACAGACATCCCTCCTCAGACACAGCCCAGGCACCCTCTCTAGCCCTTACAAAGTTTTTATGCTCCAAGCAGTTTCCCTTCTGTGAGCAGCTGGGCGGCTCAATGGCACGAGTTTATGCCCTAGTGCTTGTTGGGAGGCGTGAACTGTGAGATGATCTCCTGCTAAAGCTGGATTAAAAGAGGCTTTGGGGTCGGGTGGGAAATGCAGAGCAAGAGTCTGGATTCCGCATACATGGCAGTCTTAATACTTTTTCTTTCCCCCCCATGCTTTTCTGAAAATTACTGGCCCAAATACCGGAATTGTGTGTCCTGCATTTTGGGGTGTTCCAGAGCCATTTCAATTTATTCTCAATATTGGAGGCAGTGCTGCTTTAATGAAAAGAGCCAAAATGAAGCTACTGAATAGAGTTTCAAACACAGGGTACCACAACAAAATGCTTCTAGGAAAGGGCAGACAATCACAGTTGCATAAAATGGGGATTTAACTCTTCTGTAGCAGCTTTATAGCTGATCAGTAAAATGAGAGAAAAATCAGTTTTCCTAAGGGGCTGGCACAGAATATTTAGTTGCTCAAAGAGCTTATTGTAGAAAATACATTTACCAGAGAGAAAATGAAGTCTGGAAAAGAACCAGCCCTGGGCTGAATGAATGTGAAAAGGCTCTTTCACTGACCATGTGAAGTTTAGGCTATAAATCAAAATTATTAGGGCTTAATTTTTAAATTTTATTTCTTAACTGGGAAGAGCTGCTGCTAAAAAGAAGCCAGAATCATTTTAATAGACTCATTTGTTGAAAGCATGCAATTATAGTTTGACCAAAATGCAGCTTGGGTCACTGCAGGCAGCACACAGACAATTTGACCAGGAACCCTCCTTCCCTCCATGACACACATACAGAGGAACGTATATACTGCACTGTAAGCCACCGAGCTTTACCTTTCTGGAGCTTAGATGCATTGTCCTGTATCCAGCTGAAAAGATTGGCAAAGTCACAGTCACAGACCCAAGGGTTGCCCTCTAAGCGTATAGTCCGCAGGGAAGGAAGCGCTTCTAGGGCTGCCACATTTAGGCTTTGTAAGTTATTGTCATTCAATTCTAACACTTGGAGCTGTTCCAGGTTCTCGAAAGCAGCCTCATCCACATCCACCAGGTTATTGTTTCCAAGGCTCAATTTTATCAGTTTTTCTGCTGATTTGAATATCCCAGCATCAAGCTGTGTTAAATTGTTGTAGCTTAAGTCTAAATACACCAGTTTGGTAGAACTGCTAAAAGTGCCCTCTTCTAAAGAGGTGAGGGAGTTATTCCTGAAGTCCAAATAGACTAGATCTCCATAAAATATAAAGAAATCAGCTGGTATTGCCTGAATGTTGTTATCAGCTATAAGAAGTTTCCGTACATCCAATGGAAATGGATTAGGAACACTTGGGAGTCCTTGATCCCGGCAATCTATGGTGTGGTAGTCCATACAGCTACAGGCAGCAGGGCAAAAATGACCCACGGGTAAGAAAAGCAGGCAGACAAAGACAGAAAAAGGCAGAAGGCAGAAAGGAAAGCATGGCAACATCGTCAAGGATTTGAAAGCTGTGATGAGCACCACTTCTAAGAGAAAGACATTTTGCTCAGCTGAGCAGCAGTGCCTGGTACTTGTGTGTGTGATTGTATCCAGGAGATCACATATCATCACAGATCCGATAGCAGCAGCCTTGGGAGGGGGGAGGGAGAGTGAGGCAAAGAGGGAGGGAGGCAAATGTGAGGATTTACACTGTCAGAATATTGTAATGCTGTACAGTGTAAGTGATTGGGTAAAGGGAGGATCTTTCAAAGGACTTCCCTGCTTTTGTGAGCTAAAAAAAGCTGAGAGCCTGTTTGCATATTTGCTGTATATTCCAGCAAACGGGAAAACACACCTGATCCTGTGACTCTGACAGCTTATGCTTAAAAAGCCCTCCAGGTAATAAACCCCAATGAAATAACTTACTTTGTTTCTTAGCACAAGCCTACATCAAGGTGACCAATGCCCCACAGAAATGCAAGCCAGGGTCAGGGAAGGATCCTGGTTGACTGCTAAGGATTGTTTTCCTTTTCATTTGTAAAACAGGGAGCAGAAAAGCCGCAAGGGGCAGGGAGCCTGAAGACAAGGAATGCTGACTTGTGTTGTTTCTGGATGTCTTCTCAGCTTTTAGAGCAAGCATGTTAACATTACTTAAATATGACTCATTATCTTTTAATCGACAAGTATAACCTACTGTAGCAACAAGGAATATGGTCTCAAAAGTGAGGGTTTTTTTCCTTCCTGTTTTAATGACCAAACCAGCTACTTACTAATACAGCATCAGCAATGTCTGTTGAGCCACATAAATGTGCAAATTGTGGATCAAATCTTCAGCTAGTTAAAACTGAACAGATTTTCTTCATTTTCAGGGGGTTGAAATATTTGACAATCAATCTGCCTGCCTCCCATAGGACAGTAGAGATGATTTTGCAACAAGGCATCTGTATTTTTCTGACATCCCCAAATCCACACCCAGAAAGGCAAGTCCTCTGCCAGCTGCAAGCTTAACTTTTAACTCCATCCCTCCCTCTTCGCGCATGTTGTGTAAGCAGACAGAAATGGGACTGTAGTGCTTGGGCCACACCTATGCGCTATGAGGGAAGATTTTTCTAAAGAGACAGATTGTATTCGGGCGTATGTGTCCTGAAGATTAGAGCACAAACTCAAACACCTTTGGAAAGCTCATTTGTAGGTCAGAGAGAGGCCAGTAATCTCGATTTAAGGTCCTATTTTATAACTGAATTCAGAGTATCTTTCATCCAGGACAGGGTACAAAAATTTCCTTCTAGGACAGCCTATCCTCCCAAGATAACTGCACTTCAACTCAAATGAAGCAGTATTACTAACATCTCCTTCAGAAAGTATGTAGAAACACTGAACTGCTAGGAAGGAACAGAGAGGGAGCCAGACTGTTCTCAAGAGTGCCCACTGACAGAAAGAGAGGCTATGGGCACAGATTAAAAACCATCTGAACAGAAGAAAACACTTTTTTTACTGTGAGGATGGTCAGACACTGGAACAGATTGCCCAGAAAGGTTGTGATGTCTCCATCTGCAGAGATACTCAAAACCCAACCAGAGACAGCATTGGGCGACCTGCTCTGACTCTGCTTGAGCAGTGGGATTGGAATATCTGATCTCCAGAGGTCCCTTCCAACCTCAGCCATTCTTGGAGCTGCTGCTAAGAACTTAACATGCCAGGAAGGGTTATACCTTGGAACACCTCTCTCACATTTTGCAACACACCTTGTTTCTAATTCATAGGTCTTAGCTAAACCACCTTAAGCCAGCCTCTAGATCCCTCCCATAAACACAAAACCTGTTCCAGGTGTCTTTCATATCTTGAATTACTTTTAAAACACCACCCAGAAAGAAATGGGCACAGCTGCCTCTAAAAATCACTGGGGCAAAGCCCAATTAAATTCCCAAGATGATTATTTAAAATATTTACCTTTAAATTATAGAGGAAGTGGAATTTTGATAGGCTACCTCTGAATAAAAAAAAAAAACAACCAACGTTCAAAATAACTCTTGTGATCAGGATTCAATGAATCAGCAGCAACAAGTAACTGCAACTGGTATTTCTCAGCAGAACTGATGCTTTTTTAACTTTTAAGGCCGTATCTTGCGAACACTTGCTCCTGCTGTAATTTACTGGTTTTCTGGCCCTAATTCAATTAAGGCTTTAGGTCAGAGATAAAGCTGTTCCTAACACTTTCAAGTAAGGAAAGCAGACTGGCTTGATATCTTGTAGTAACGATAACTTTATGTAGAGAGATCTAGCTCTCTATTTTGCGAGGTTATCAATACACAGGACTTAAGGGCCCCTATGGCTCCTCCTATGCTAATCCACCCTTTTTTTCTATCAAATGTATAGAATCAGACTGTGATATTTTCTTTTCCAAGCTGCCTCAGTGTTGTTATGCCTATCTCACAGATGGCAGACTACAGATGATCAGGCACGATTTGTGAAAGATCCAAGAACATGTTTGTGGCAGGGGCAGGAACAGGAATCGGCTTCCCTAAAAATTCCACCAGCTCTTGCTAAAACTACCACTCCTTTCTGTAAAAAACAGACCTTCCTTTGCTCAGCTGCTCATGTGTATTCTTTCCATATTACCTCCTGTAGAGGAAGCACCGTAAGCAACACTGTCTTCACAGCTTGTTCTGCACACTCATATGCAGTTTGCAATTTCTCCACAGAATCTGTGGAGCTTTCCTGTCTGAGATATTTGTGAAAGGGTTGGCAGGAGACTAAGGATTGCTGTCAGGCTCTGGATATTTTGGGCTAGGTATCCTGTAAGTTTGTCAATCATCGTCCCTGCTCCCACAGCATCCAGGCACACAGCAGAGTTTCACTGCCAACGCATAACAGCGCTGATCTCCAGCTACACAAGAGCAGCTCCAGTGCTTGCCATCACAGGCCACCTGCCATGGTCTGACACCTTTCTCTTGCCATCTTTGATTTCAGAAAGTTTCTTCCTGACCTGTCTTTGTATAACATTTCCTGCTTCGGTTTGTTCAGCTTTATTCATTCCTTAGCTATTGCTTACTTCTGTACCTCATCTGTTTCCCTCACAGCACAGAAATTCTCTTGGATCTTTTTGAAGCTTCGTTCACTTGCCGGGCATTTCAGGCGATTTTGGATAGTAGGAAGGAGATTCTGCAAATCTATCTAGTAAGATATTGAAAGCTTTACTTCTTTAACCTTTTATTTGCATCAGTCAGTTACAGTTACCTGTACTACTAAACAAGGGGTTTAGCCTGCTATTTGCTAAGTGCAGAGCACCCTCTTGTGCCCTGCAGGACAGTGGTCATTCCACGACCGCTCTGGTCTCTTGCAATAAGCTATTTAGCAAGTTTTACCATACTCCTATAGTTTACCTATACTCTGAGCTTCACTTCTTCCCCTTCTAGTTGCCTGTTAAAGAAACTCCAATCACTCCATTGCAAGAAAATAAAAGATATAATTCAGGTGGTGTTCTTATGTCCTATTTTTTGAGGGGCGTGCAGTAAGACAGCAGAGGTGTCACAGAGCAAGCCTAACTAATGCATAGGCCTGAGAAGGGAAGTAAATGCAAGGAGCAAAGCAAGCTTCTAATTCCCTGATTGCATGAAGTCAGAGGAGCCAAATTACAAACCTATTGTATGCTGCCGCTCCTGGCATTCGAATTTCATTCTGCCCGCACAGCCTGTCATCTCTTTTGGCTATTTGTTGCAGCGACAGTAGCTCATAGATTGCCAATGGCCTATTGGATCTTAATTTTTTTTGAGGAAATTTTAAAGCACGTCGCAATAGATAATGCATATCAGGACTTTTTTTGGCTTCAAGTGACACTATAAGTAAAATACAAAATTGCTCCAGTGTGTAGTCTCAGAAATAAAGACTTGTTTATAATCTATGCTTCTTCAGTAGTCCCAAGCAAAGCCCTCATAGCTTCCTCACCTGTTATCCAAAAATACTTCCAGTACTAAATTTTAATTTATATAGTTTTGAAAAAGCACAAGCTTCCCAATTAGAAATTGATGCCAAACAAAAAACAAATAGTCTTCTCTCCACACAGATGAAATCTCAAACTATCAGCTCATTTATCTATGATCCTGGCTTCCAGGCTCCCCTAAGGCAAGTGGGACAGGATGGGTCTGAAAAACATGCTTGTAAAACAAACAGGGTAACAATTTCATAATCAAAGAACTATGGAGGAGTTTGTGTCAAGTCCTTTCATGGAGACTGAGGAAGCAAAACCAATTTCTCTCCATACCGGCCAGTTGTAGGAGTTGAATAAGCACAACAATAGGCAGGCTTTGGACTAAAACAACAGAGCTTTCTATTCATGACACTGCTAAGAGAAACCTCTAAAATAAAACACAGAGTGAGAAGCACACTGGTCCTGGATCTTCTGTGTGCTTGCAGTACTTGATCATGGCAAGCAGTAGGAAACTAACAAAAACTTCCATTCACTTCCTTGCCTAGTAAAGTAAGAAACAGTTTTGCAGAAAAGTGACAGAGGTGTCATCTTTTCCTTAGAAACGTCCATCCCTCCCCTTAAAAGTGTGCCAAACTTTTCAAAACAATTTGAGTAATGGAAGAAAAAAAAGAAAGAGCAAATCACAGGACAGACACACGTGAAAGATTCAAATTGCAGCCAATAAATCCTTATTCACAAGAGACCAAAACTGAAAACTGTCCATCCTCATTCACATTTTTGAACAGCTAACTGAGCATATTTTTCCATGAAGGAAGTTATTATTCCAGGCTTATGCTTTGTTGAGTTAAGGTACATGTCATGTCCGAGGCTGCTGTACTGAGTGCACATAATGAATGCAAAGGGTTTTCCTCCTCTCTATCGTACAGTATCAATGTGTCATGGGACCAGTGTTCAAACTTGAATGACTAACAGCACGTTAATCAATTAATCAAACACTGAAATCAAGTGCTAAACAACATCTCTGAACGGAAGCCCCATTTTTATTTAGATAGTTACCATTTTGGCTGTAGCACTTTTTTCTCTTGAGAAAAATCTTCCCCTGCTATGACCAGGCATGTTTCTATGACTGTAGCCAAGAGGCACTTTTGGACAGTTTTCCCTCTGATCTTATATCTAAGAAGGACTGAAAAAGCAAGAGAGAAAAAGGGTATATTCCTTTGCCTTAAATTTATGATATAATAGAAACTGTGAAGTGAACTGAAGCTTGTATTACATCTGCGCAGTCCTTCACTGCTGCTGCCATGCCACTGGGAGGGAAAGTACATCAAAATTAATCAATGTGGCAGCAGCAATGATTGAATTTGAAAACTTTAGACATTGCAGTTCAGCAGCCAAATGAGACCAGTCTAAACCCATCAAAAGACTTCCATCATCTGCTCTAGACAATGTGGCTTACGCAGACATGTGGTCACTATCTTATTGTAAACCATTTACAATCACTAAAAGCATTCACGAGAGATGGAACAGTGTAAAATTACATTTCCTTCTTCCCCTCAGGAAGGCATTTGTATCCAGCCACTACAGTGTAGTCAACTGCTTCCCCTCTACATAGTTCATGCACTGGTCCAGTATTATCACAGCTTTAAAGCAATTAAAGTCAACTAAAAGTGAAAGGTCTCCTAAGCTGTTGAACAGAGATATGGTCATGTATATTCACTGCTACTCTTGTATGTAATACAGTCACAAGTAAAGCTGGTCTCAGGTTTCTTCTCAAACACAATTTATCTGGTCAGATTCACCAAAAAGTCTGTCAAGATCTGAAGAACCTCAGGGAGATCACAGAATCTTTAGAAGCTCAGAGTTTCTAAATAAAAATTTATGTAAGAAATCCAACATAGGATTTGCAGAGAAAAATTTATGAAAGCCAATGACTTTAAAATAGCAGCTGGAGTTGAATATAACTTTTTTCAAGTGAAGCTAAACAGAGGAGGAATTTTGAGCAAATTCTCAAAGCCCCAAGATACCACAAAATTTAATCCAGCTCTCATATAAAGCTAAGTAGATTGTTATTTTTAGCTCATGATTGCCATTGTAAACATGGCATATTTGCTTCACAAGACAGGAAACTAATAACTCTCAGGAACTGATTTCCTCCAAATCGTGCACTCCACTCACTCTTTCTAGCCCTTCGACAGAGGACAACTGCTAAACATTTTGTAAAAGCATTCAGAGGCTGAATGCTCCACTGTGCAATCTGGCTGAGCAGAGGGTAAAATGTGACAAATAGTGTATGTTCTAGTGAAAAGAAGGCAAGTTCTCCTTTCCTGTAAGGAAGGAAAAGCAGAAATTATTCTGAAATATCTGGGAAGCAAATTTGTATTCTCTCAATAGGAAACACATAGTTTAAATTTGTACTCTGTGACACCTAGAAAACTCTTTGGGGAGTTCTCTTCATTCTAACGAACAGCAAATAGATTTACAGCAATTAAAACAGTTGACAGCTAATGTTTATAAAAACACCACATATATATTCTTTGAGTGTAAAATCCCTCCAGATCATTAGGTCTGTGTGGTGCAGCAGAGTGTAACCCACCCACCCCCACCCACCCCCTGCAAAAAAACCCCAACCCCAACAACCAAAAAACCCAAACCAAACAAAAAAAGGACTTGAATTTATTTTGCTCTTAACTTTGTAACATTAATGGGCTGAATGTCTTTTCCAGACCAAAGAAGATGGTGCACTTGTGAGGATCTTATGCAAATTCACACCAAATATACACCCAGCAAGAAAACAGTTCCATTTACAAAGGCACAGATAATTTAACTGGAGGTCAAGGTCTTTTAATGACTCCTTAGTTTGCTTTGGTAAGGAGATTTCACAAAGACATTACAAGTCTACCTTCCCTGGCTGTTATAATTTAACTCGCTGTGGAACAAGCTAATCACAACAGGCAAAAAAAAAACCCCAGGCGAGATCTTTTTTCTAATTTAGAGAAAAAAACACCCCAAACCAGTCATTTGTGCTTACTTCCCTTCTCCTATCTACCATACTGACTATTGCTGCGTACACTTCATGGATTTAAATACGCAGAAAGCATCTTTCTGTCAGTGGGAATTCCAAGCATCACTTGAGTAGGAGAAATAAAGGAAATAATTATTACACCCCTCTCCGTTGCCCTGTACCATAAAAATACTTCATGAAAAACATAACTAAGTGCTTAAAAGATCAGACTGTAGTTTCAAAATAGAGCTTGATAGCTGGCTTTTGAAGTGCATCACACGCTCATTAAGTAACATGCACCATTCCCACAAGTGTGCAATTCCACATTTTACAGGTTAATTCTTAACAACTGGCTTTCTGCAAAATAATTACTCCACAAAAATGCATCCACCTCTGCACTGGAACCGTACAGCACTAAGAAGTACAAAGGGACAACAAACAAAAAATTAGGACTTGAGGCAAGACAAGGAACACTAGAATTTTGCACTATGTTCAAATGAAAGTAAACTGACAGAATATACGAGTGTCCAAACGTATGTTTGTGCATATGTGTCCGTATCTGAATGAATGCATGTGCAGTTGTTTGGGTTTTGGTTTTTTTTTTTTTTTAGAAAAAAAGATAATCAAATACAGAAAATCCAGAGGGAGCAATCTAGTGGAAACAACTGAAAGTTTGGTCCTTACATTTTACCTGCAGAGCTCTTTCTGTGGACAGAGCTGTCATCCTTTTTAATGCTATGTCAAATAAGTCAAATTCCCTTTCTAAATTCAAGACATATCTAGTTTTTTTATAGCCATATGGAGAACAAAACCAAACAAAATGGTGACAAAGATCCTTGCACCAATGAGATGAACTCCCCTGATGCAAAGGACTTGTTTTTACCTTTGAAGTATAAAGTAAATGTTGAAAAGGCCCGTTATCTTTATGTATGCAAAACATGTTTGCAAGATGACAAAAATTCGTTATAGTTACCAAACTCTTGGTATAACTGAAGTATCTACAGTCCTGTTCATGATAAATGGTCCTGGTCATTCACTTGTCTTCACTCTAAAGTGATCTTTCTATCCTCTTACAAGTTTCTCTGGCTCTGCAGAAGTACGGTGTCCCTTAGGGAATGCAGCATATTTTGACTTAATGCCTTCTGACATTTCACTCGCCTTGTTAATAAGATGGGTGAAATGTCAGGTGAAATTATATCAACCAGTGCAGCAATCCCCAAAAGGGAGATGTTTGGAGCCTTGTAATACTGCCTCTGGATTTGCTTTTCAAAAACATGTTGATAACCAATGCTAATTATTACAATGACTAGCTTTCATAATTGCTTCAGAAATTACCTACCTCATTGACAATGAATTGGGGGTACCTCTCTGGTACTCAGTGATAACAGACACAACCTCCAGAATTTTATTAGTCACAGTTCAAATGGTGCTTTTGTAGTCACTAGCACAGCTGCCCTCTTTAACACAACTTTTTTCAGCCTACATGCTGACACTCCAGCGGTACAGAGTAGTTGTAAATACTAGGCCTTCAGTAGGTGTCTTAGTACTTGGTTGCACAGTTCCAGCACCCAGGAGTTGGCCCACGCTACTACCTAGTGCTATTGTGCAAGGGTAACTCGCTGCCCTTTGTCAGGAGGCATATCTGTTTTGTGTATGAAATTAATGTTTGGATGAACTCCTGCGTACATCTGCTTATGCAGCCTTCTACAATTTGGGGGGCTGCCTCACTTCAGAGATATTAAAGCTGAGAAACATCACCAAAAGAAGGTAAAACACAGAATTTCCTCCCTGAGGAATGTTAGTGAAGTCAATGGGCACTAGTGCCGGCAGTGTGCAGAGTGTAGTTCTCAGTCATCACAATCTCTGGGATGGTTCTACTTTTTTTTCTTTAGTAATATAAAGAACAAATCAATCTCACAAAAATGGAATAAGTGAAGTCTTTTAAATCTCAAATTTGAAGGGAATGAAGAAGAAAAAGTATATTTGCTTCAGGCTCTTGTAAATTTTTCAGGAAGTTAATGGTATAGGAGATGAATATGGTAAAAATATTGTTCATGTGGTAACACATGGAATGTACTATACTCTCCATTTTCTCAGGCTGTTCTATAAGCAAAAAGATACTTTTAGGGATCCTGGAATGGCTGCAGGCTAAAAATAGAGAAGCTGAAAACATCCAATGAAGCACTTTCAGCAAAAAAACTAAAATTGAATAATTAGTCTTAACTGCTAATTTCTGTTTACTTTTTAGAAAGTGTTTTCAGTTTTTAACCACAGATTTAGCTTGTTAATTCTTACATTTTCTCTATGATATTCCTCAGCAGGGTATCATCTTCTGAGTTTTCCAAAGAGCCATCTCCTATAACTTAAGGTCAGAAATGTCTTATCTAAGCATAAAATGAAAGGCTTCAATTTATGTCTTGATGTAGACACATACACAAATTACTTAGTTCCTTCTGCTGAAGCTAGGCAAACACTTGCTAAAATTATACGGGTAGCTTCTTCCGATACAGATTTTACTTCGCAAACACTTTATTTGCTTTTCCTGCAAATACAAACCTAGTTCCCTGCTATTCCTTTATCAGGAAGGTTTTATTTCTTTTAAGGAGGATGGTCTGAAGTTAACTTCTTAGTAGGTGCATAAGCAGCCCAATTATTCACAGCTACCACAGACATTACTATATCGGTGTCAAAGCATTTATGTGGCTCTCATGGACACAGGCACGGAAAAGCTGTCAAGGCATTGATATAGCATCTGTGCAATCCTCCTTAAAAGTTACCCAAGAAACATGTTTGGAGTTACTAACAATGAAAGATTTTGATGGTGGTGGGAGGGGCACTTAGTTTAAAATTACTTTGTTATATCGATATTTTTGGGCCCCTAAAAACAGGACCTTTCTTTTGACAAAATTGGCATAAGTTATATGTTATCCAGAAGAGCATCTCCTCTGGCTGCTATTCCAACCAGGTATTGCATGCTCTTCTGTCGTATGGCCAAAGGAATACAGTTACAAGTTGTACCACTGGGAAATGTTTTAATGACCAGTTTTGGAGTAAGATGAATCATTCCAGGGGCACTTTCAATACTAAAAAAAATTAACCCAATAAAGGATTAGTTAATGTCAGTGTTCAAGAAAGCCCCAATGGTTTTTAGTTTGCTTTTAGACTTGTTCCTTTTCAGAAAAGAGAGTATACTGAAATATTGTCATTGATAACATGGCTACTGGGCATCACTCAGTAGAACGGACACCTTATCATTAGTTTTAAGAAGTGCTACCTGGTGCTATTGCCTGCTTCCTTGTAGCACATCATTATTACCTTAAGCGACAGAGAGCAAAAGCAGAAAGATGCAGGGTCACAACTGCTGAGCCAAGAATAGAGCCCCATAATTCCTGATGAACTTTCTAGAAGACTTATGTGCACACAGTTTTATGCAACATAAATATTCTACACATTAGTAAAGGTCAAATTCCTTTGCTCTATAGCAAAAAAATCAGTCTCAAGACCTGCGTTTTAACTCTACTCACACTTACAATTTAATAACTCAGGGCCTCGGTTTCCCTTTTTTAAACAGGGGAAGGGAGAAAACTGCTATAAGACTTACAGGCTATACAGGTTATAAGATATATGGATCTAAATCCCTTGTTTTAGGGGTAATAATCTTTGCTATGAAAGATGCAGTATTATCAATAGTACATGCAGGTGATTAAAATCGTTAATATTCTTTGTATTGTACTCAGCGTACAGCTGCCTATGCCTACAAATACAGGAATTGTGGCCCTCTAATTCAGTTTCATGCAGTGAAACCAAGAAGATATTAACATTCCAATAAAGAAAAAACCTCTTAATTCACTACTTTATTTAACGAAGTAATTTATCAGATAGAGACAGAGTTGGCACTGAAGGGAAAATCTGCAATATTTATTTCTACTCCTGATCTACTGTATAACCTTGGAAAAGTCACTACGGCACTTAGTGCCTCAGTTTCCCCACTATTTCATACAGAAATAACTAGAAGCAGCAACAGGATGGAGCTTTAAAGTTAGATGATATTCACCTCAAAAGCTTTCAGCATTTCCATTTTAAAAGGTACAGGCTTTTAAATATTTATATTTTAACACCACAATAGTGCCTTGATCTGAAAACACATGTAGATGGCTTGGGGCTATTGAAGTGGTCAGCAGACCTCCAAGAGAGCAACTATCTCATTCTCCTTTGTATCCCAGAATTAGTCTATGCAAGACAGGTCTTGCAAATACAGAGCAAAGCATAAAACATTTATTTCCTAATTTAAAGCATGAATTAACTTACGCCTTAGATAGGAAAATCCTGCATTTGAAATTTCTTCCCTTCTCTCCCTCAAGTTATTATTGACAAGCTAATACCACAAAAAGTGATCTCATGCAATGGTTTGAGTGCAAAGTGCAAAGATAAGGCCTATCTTTGTGAATTCCACTCTTAATTACATTCTTCTAGGACCACCTTCTACACTCAGACTGAGACTCCACTCCTCTACACATTCTCAAGTCATCATTTCATTTTATCCAGACATAAATTATTTATAGTGTAGCTCAAAGAATAATGAAGCCCTGACTAATAACTGTTTTAACTATGATGAACATTCATTAAATTTTTTTGGTGTCCTCTTATTCTTGTTTCCCTTACTATGATACTTACTCACTTTATTTGTTAGGAAAACAATCCAATACTATAAACATTTGGCAAAAATATTTGTAAAGCCGTGCTATTAGTCTAGTATCTCTCCTAGACAAAGCATTAGCAGTTGCTGTATTAAATTCAGTGGTACAGTATTTCATTTTAAGAGATTACAGCACATGATTCAGCTACACGTCAGTGGAATAATAGGTGAATGAACCCAGATTTTGCAAAATAGCTGAAACATATCCATGATTCCCCCCCTCCGATTTCAGTGCTTGGTTTCATTTGCATTTGACGTACGCTTTGCCCCTTAATAAAATTCTTCAAATTGCTGCTATCTGTTGAATTTGTCAGAAGGTGAGTTGGGGTCACCACAATAGCTGTCATTTCAAGAAAATCCACCGTTTCTACTGTTGAAAATCATCATGTCATATTTCTTTCACCAAACCCTTTACTGAAGCATGTATTTTCATACCCATTCGGACCTGTAGCCAGGGTGGAGAAAAATGTTGCTGCTTGAAGATGTGGCAAAAAAATTGCAGCCCAAACTCTTACTTGTCCGGAGCATGTTTCTCTGCCCAGTTCCCCCGCTGGGACTAGGTGGAATCCAGCCCTGCAGCGAGTGCATTTTTAAACAAAACAGTACCTGTGAACATATCACTCCCTCTGGTGGCTGCAGAGAACTACGTAGATGGTCTCTGTTTATTCACTTATTATTTGCAGACAAATCCCAGTTATATGAAACGTGTCAGTCAGGAAAGGCCACTGGAGAACACTGCGCTGCGCTCACCCCTCCGCATTCATAAGTGTCCTTCCCCACATTCAGCCTGCTTTGCTGCCCCTGACTGCCCTCCCCCCATCTGAAGCACAACTATTCTTGCCACCACCTTTTGTTCATCTTTGCACTTCCTTCATGTAGCTGCTTAGTCTTGGGAACATGCTTTGTACAGAAAGGAAAAGCGGCCGCATTCTTGTATATGTGATTCCTCCCTAAAACCAGAGTTGAAAGGGGAATTTTGTCATGGCACGTAGCGGGGGGTAGTATTTCTCATGTATTCATCCACGTGCATTTAATTTCTTCTAAAAGACACACGAGCTTATTCAAAGACACAATTACTCATCTACAGAGAAACTGGCTGTACCCGTATGCTGTGTGTGCCTCAGTCTGTCCATCTCCTTGTAAACCCAGGCAAATCCTGCCCCACGCTGAAGACGCCCAGACGGTCGATGGCCCGGCTGCTAAGACACAGTATGGCTTCAAATAGTATGGGGACTGTGATGGCCTCTTCTCAAATTCCAAGCAGGTGTGATCCGAGACACGTTATAAGGATTACAACATTTCTTGGTGCATTTTCAGCACACTAACACAAAGAATATTTAGAAAAAATGATGACATGTAAATTCCTCATGACAGACATTTGCTTTACCTGTGTAAACTCACTATAAAAGCACTGAAAGTCATTGAAAGTATTAAGAAACAAACTCATAGAACCATTCTGTACTAAATGAGAGACTGAGTACACAGCATATCTGTGTGTTTTCCCCTCTTTTGGCTCCATTGCTGTGTTGCTTTCCTTATATAACTGTTCTAGTTAAAAGAACACTCCTGACCTAAGAAAACCTACGTCAACCTTATAATTTTTTGTTAAATACATGGTGGTCATCCACAGGTTTAAAAGTAGTAAAGAGTGGGCTTTCCATATTTAACTCTGAGTCACTCCATTGTATGTCACGTAGAGACAACTGCTGGCAGACTTTGGAAAGACGTTTTCTGGATAAAGCACTTACTGACAGAAATCCCAACCCCACTGCATCCCCAGGAGCATGGCCACTCTCTACAATCGGCTCCTACACCGTATGTAACCTATTGCGTTCGGTGAAATTGATACTTCCAGATCTGTGCCCCCAGAGGACTTCACTCTCAGGTCAGGAGAAAGCAACCAACATACAGGTCCTCTTGAGAAAGGCAGAGTAGACTGTCTACCAAATGTGTCCTACTCCCTTCAAACCAGTATTTTGCTTCAGGTAGGCAATGGTGTTACTCCTAATTAAAAAAAGATTAAGAGTCAGGCTTTTGTGTTAAGCAGCCCAAATTGATTTGCTCCTAATGAAGAGCCTTACAGTATGAACAAAAAACATTTTGAAATGATAAAATCAGGAAATAAAGTCACTTCAACATCAAATCACAGACTTCGAAACATCAGAGAAATCTTGACATTCTACATAGATCAACTCGCTCTTATATTAAAGCTACTGTGCAGCCCTCTCTATGCTTTCCTTCTTCCAGCCCATCTTAATCAAGTCTTTTCAGGACTGGCTGAAATGGCATCATGGAGAAAAGCAGCTTGTACAAAGAACAATTGCCCATAAATCTCAAATGAAACTATTGCAAGTATAGATGCCTACTTTTTTTCCCTTAAATACTAGTTTATTTTGAGAGTCAATTCAATACATCTGGATTTCCTGGCTAGGATAGGACCTGGCTGCTTCAGAATTGTGCTCTCTCCATCAGTCTGCTGCATAGCCCAGAGGCACTGGCTCAGTGTGGGCCATTTATCAGATCATAAAGTATTTTAGGTTGCCTCTATGCCCCATAGATTGGAGCCCCGGTTTGTGAACATTGGAATATATTGATTTTGGTGAGACTGAGTTATATCAGCTGAAAATCTAGCCCCATCTCTAAACTGACCGAGAAATAGCAATACCATTCCAGAATAAGATCTTCAACTTCAAGGCCTGTTGCAATTTTCTGATTCAATAATCTCTCTTCTCTACATCTTACAGCTAGGGTTGCTCACACATCTATGCACACAATATTTTACAGTCAGGAACACAAATGGTCAAGGAATAGGATTTAATTTATAGTTGCTTATCTTAAAAATAGCTCCATAATATGTACGTTTGGGTTTGTCAATACTAACACTAATACTAATACTAATCCCTTCTTATAGGACACATTTTACTTTTCAAACAGTGAATTCTTCTGTCTTATATCAACTGCAAGTCTGACTTCACATAAAAAGTGGTGTCCCTGTCAGTCAGGAAAGGCTGCCTGAAACATAAATAGGGTGAAAGCAGCATCTTCTGGTTCTCCCGTTCCCTGACACCTGCCTGATGAAAAACTTCTGGATTGCCATTTTAAAAGCTAAATAGAGGCCAATATGTATTCTCATATCTTGCATACGAAATGCATTTCCAGAAATTAGAAACTAAAAGCACAGTGACTCAAACCCAAAAGCTACCATAAAGCCCCAGCTATTTAAGGCCTATGCAAATCAGTGAAGAGATATGATGAAGTTTAACAGTTTGTGAATAAGGGAAAATAAAAGCCATTTCTGAGGGCAAGATTTCTGCAAAA
Source organism: Phaethon lepturus (assembly GCF_000687285.1). NCBI lineage: Eukaryota > Metazoa > Chordata > Aves > Phaethontiformes > Phaethontidae > Phaethon > Phaethon lepturus. The sequence goes on from NW_010562750.1 coordinate 62,218, forward strand.
GTGTTCTAAGAATCTTTGAGTTCCATGTAAATAACTCCAGAAGATGGGAACATAATCATCCATACTCTCAGTTTAATATAGAGCTCAGTATGTGTCTGTACATACACAGATGACCTCTCTCTATACACACATATAAAAAGGCCACACAAATGTCTCTGTCTTGAAAGAGGAATATCCAAATCACCCCTCTATTGTCCCACAAGTTGTCAGAGATCACAGCATGGTGACAGATTTCAATGTCCTGGCTTCTGCCTGACTTATTACAGAATTTTCCATGAATGTGCAGCCCCATGTGCTGCCACAATTTCTCTTTCCACAGAACCATCTCCAGTATAACTTAAATCTTAGCTTACAACAACTCCAGTACATAGAAAATAAACCCGCCCTTTCCTTTCCTACTCTGTCACTAAAAATACACTCCAAAAGTGTAAATTAAGCATTCAATTTGATGATATCCTTTGCATATCTGCTCTGTAACTAAAAAGATACTGTCTCTTTCTGTTGCCAAATTTCCTGTTTCTGTACCCTGGGGGCGGCTGTGGGCTCTGCAATATTTGGTCAGAAGCATAAAAACTGTTTTCTGCAAGCTTTATTAATTTTCAAGCCATTTCCTGTTTTCCCTTTGCAGCCAAACCCACCCCCCTTTTGGCAGGTACTGAAATACAAAAACACCCGATTCAGTTTGAGGAAATGTTCTGTTACTTGAAAGAGGAGGAGACCCAGAATGATAGCTCAAATTTTTCATTATCTGCTTTCAACAAGGCAACTTTGCTTTACTGTGAGGTGCTCTTTTCAGCAAATGATGCTGTATAGAATTTCCCCATCTTAATTTCTGAATCCTTTACATAATGGATTTGGTCTTAGAAAACATTGTTCGAGTCACAAGCAGAGAGTGTCCACAAAACAAATTCTTCTGGAAGTGGAAATAGAAAGCAAATTCTATTCAGAGGTTGCATTTTTCATAAGTGATGTTTAGGCAGCTTCTTTTGATAGATAACCCAAAACTGTGGAAACCTGTCCAGTTTGAGACACTAGAGTCTCAGTTTGTAGACGGGACAAGCATGCACAGGCTCAGACAATTTACAGGAGCTCTGCATGCTTGGCACTTCTGAACATCAGTCCTAGAAGATGCAGGTGTCCTCAAAGGATTTCTAAAAAAAAAAAAGATAATCAAACACACAAAAAAAACCCCCAAATATCAAATCTGGTAATATAGATCTAAAAAATTTAGACCTTGATATATGTAATTCCATGTGTTTTAGAGATACCTGTAGTGAAAAGGGGAATAATTCCTGAAATATTTCAGGAAAATGGTAATAATTCAGTCGTCATCCAAGATGAAGTACAATTAACAGATTCATGCTACACCTGGAGCCCTGTAACAACAGTCCCTTCTTTTCTCCATCCCATTTACCCCAGAAGCTGAACCAGCATTGTCCCCAGAGTTCATTGTCACACTTTCCCCTACGTAGCATTCCTTACCGTCTGGACCATAGTAATGTTCACTTGCAGGAAAAAATGAAAAAATCTAGAGCTAGGTTTTTGCAGTGTATATGAATTAAATGTACACATACAGATTATTTCATTCAGCAGAGAGATGCAATCAATTCCTGAATAAACTGCCAAACAAGTTGCCAGTTAGAAGGCCAAACCAATACCAGAGATCATCACAAAGCGCTACACTTTCAGAAGCGCGTACTTAGGCAGACTGACCAACTCTCATAGTGCAAGAACTATACATAGTCATGCAGAGTCACAGAAACCAGGCTGCCTACATTTACCCCCTGCATGACATCCATCTTCTCAGCAGAGCTATACAGAATCGGTGGCAAGGTTGCCCTTGCTGCTGCTGCGTGCTGGTTAACGGCCTGGTTCAAAGCCCATTTGTGACAACAGGGAGTCTTCCATTGACTTCAGTGCTCTGGGGTTCATATTGCAACACCGAAGGATTCAGCGGAAAACATCATCCCACACGACTTCTACCACTGAGGCGTAGCACTTTGCAGGATATAGTCACTATTTTTCTACTCCCCCAGCTATGTTTCATTCTTTGCTCTTACTGAACTAGAGACAGCCTAAGCCTCTCACAAGGCTGCACAAATGATTGATACAGTCAGACAGAAAGAACAGATTATGAAATGAAAACATAAGGTCTGCTTGTACTCTAGACCCTTTCCACCTCCTCCCTTAAACCACTGTGATTAAAAACACACAGAGTTGCCTAGCCAAAAAAAAAAAAAAAAAGAAAAAAAAAAGAAAAAAAGAGAGGGTGACCCATGCACTCATATCCTGGCAATTTGTGGGAATTGTCATAACATGCCCAGAACAAAAAAGACCAAATTACAACAACTCTGCATAGACCTCAACATCCTTTCATTACAGCATTTGAGCACATGCACGAGTCCACTATCAACGAGTATGCATGAGACATACACTTATATATGGGTAGGCACTTACCTCCTATTTTGAAACAAATAGACCACGTAATTAAGTGCTGCTTTAAACATAGATGGACTGTTAAATCAGAACCTTAGAATAAATCCTTTATTTTAATGAAAACTATTGGCTTAACAGAGTTATAACACAGTGAACTATAGTTTCATTAAAAAAACCCACAACTTAATCTGGTACAGTTCAGAGGAAATCTGCTCCCTCATCTCTGTGGCTCCATACCCTCTCCCAAGGGTATGTTGGCTCTTCTGAAATAATGTTGTTCATGTTTTAAATCAGAAGGCTCAGCAATGGCTCCCAGACTTCATCTCCTTGCTCAGCAACATGCTGCCATCACTAGAAGGCAAGCTCCTGTTATGGTTGTCCTAAAGGAATAATTTCATCCCAAGATGACAACTACTGAGACATTCCTAGCTTTTTCACTAACTTTTTTTTGCATTTTGCATCTGTAGGCAAATTTCTTTCCCTTTGTTGCACTTTGATACCATGATCAAAGCTGCTTTTATTAAATTCTTCACAGTTCAACAAATTTATCTAATGAGTTTTTCTTTGAGGAATAGGCTGGAGTAGGAGAAATAGGCTGGTATAGGAGAAACTATTCTTTATTGGGAGGAATAATAAACGTGTTAAAAACTGTTGAAGTAGCCACTGCAACTTGCACATCTCCCAATTCCTAAAAGCTCAGGAGCTCCAGTTCTCTATTCAGAATATAGTACAGTTTAAAGGAAGAAATTATTTAATTCAGCACATATCTTATCCTTCTTTACAAAGGCTTATTCCTAAACCTGAGACAAATTTGTTTATATGAATAAGCATAAAAATGAAAGATCTTCAGAGTACCTTTGAACAAAATTGAATGAAATCCTAAAAATACTCTCCTTTTGTTCCTGATGAGAATTTGTTAACATTAAAAAGTTACTGTTCGTTCCAGTTTGTCTTTCAGAGTGTACTACATTCATTTTTCATTCTGAAAATACATACAGAAATCCAAACATTCCATTCTGATAAGGTAAAGAATGATTTGTTTTGATTTTTCAAAATAAGTTTCATTTAAGCTGACATCCTCCCCTAGCAAATTTCAGTTTCATATGAGTGGCATTTCCCAATAAGCAGACATTCTTTTAAATAAATTTGAAGCAGCATTATCAAGGAATCATTAATCCCATATTTTAAGATTCAAGGCATACTGGAAGTTAGTGTATGGCAATATTTATTTTACTGGTTTTTCTAAAGACAATAGCCAATACTGCCGGTTGTTTCTTTGCATTAGCATTGACTTTTAATCCTACTCTCCTGGTGATCTTCAATACAAAGAACACAATTATAGCCATAGATATAAATTACAGTGCTAACAAATTCCTTTGGCACCTATCACTTTCAAAAGTAATGAAGAGCGCTATGGAAGGTGTTGCACTTCCCATCTGCAGCCCAGCCCTCTTTACATGACTGTATCACTGCTTACGTTTAGACTTGCTTTGCTTCTTTATAGCACAAAATGTTGCGGGGTCTTAATGAGGGCTCTGACTCACATTCACTGAGCAAAACCACCTAGCCATGTTTTGGGGGGTGGTGGCGTGGTGGGGGTGGTGTTGTTTTGTGGTTTTGGTTTTTTGGGTTATAAAAAGATAAAACCTCTCCAAGTCTGCCCGGCTCTTCTGCTGAGGTTACCTCCTCCACAACTGTCAGCAGAAAGGAAACAAATCTATCCTGCTGCTGCTATGCTTCAGTCTGATGTCCTCATAGTGCAGGACTTCACAGTACAGAAACTGAGGGAGAAGGTCACATACTTCATCCACTCAACCGTGTGGCACACTGGTATAGTTAGTTCACATGGGAGCACTGATTAGAACTCACCACATTCCTAAATAGATGTCAATCAGCAGATTATTACTTGCCCAAGACAAGGGGAAGATTCAGCAAAGGGTTAATATAAATCATTGCTCCCCAAGTCCTGCCTCAGCCCCAGACTCTGCCTAATAACCATTATTTGCGAGAATGTCTGTTACAGATGGTGGTAGGGTGTTAATCTAGTCTTGCATACATGTCACAATGCTGATGCACAGAAACATATACATGAAAAAAAGTCACTAGACTCGTACAGACCATTGTACAGCTGTACGACTAATAGTTACATAGGAAAAGGAAAAATCCTCTACCTCTGTAGGGTGATATTAGCACACTGAGGCCAGCAAGCCTGTGGGCAGAGGTAAATGTTAAAGCACAGCTAGGATGTCACTTGAGGACACAAGCTGAGAGACACTTAGACATGCAGAAAAATTCAGACAGTATTTACTGCAGAATTAAATAACCTGTCCTAAAACTATTTCAGTATCCCTAAATGCACATTCACTACCACACTTGTTCAGATAAACATGGGGGCTCACTTTGAAATGAAAACATCAGTTCACTGCTGGAAATAACAGGAAAAATGTCCTTAGTGTTGTTCCTTAAATATTTTTAAGGACAGTTTGCAGAAAGGAGGGAACTCCCTGAACACCTCGCTCTGCCTAAGGACCCTTTCCCTCTTTACTAAATAAAAGTCTTCTGAAAGCCACAACAGCTCCTGTAACTTTAAACCTGGGCTGAGATCATAATTTTAGTACTGACCAAACAGAGTGCAGAGGGCGGGCCTGGCTCGTCTTTGAGGACCACCTTAGGCATGCTCCCACCCCTTGGCTAAAGAAAATAATGCCGACTTCACTCAGTTTTCTTTTAGCTGTATAGTTATCATCTGGGAAAACCTTTCCCCTTCAGACTACAGCAGTTACAAGAATATTTGGAATACCAAAGTATTTTTTGCAGTGATTTCTTTTTGTGATCTCAATTTTCCCCTGCCTCTAAAAAAATTAATCAGAATTTGAATCCATCTGGTCTCAGGATTGGAAAGCTATTCTGTAAGCAAATCAAAGATGTTTATTAAAGTTCAATTCTTCATCTTCGTTCTAGGAAGCATGCCTTTCGTAGCACTTGCTGAAGAAGGTAAGAAGAAACTTTGGTTCAAATTATTTCCAGTAATTTCCTGTAATTTAACAGTTTGTGTGCTTACTCATAGGCAATATAGTTGCTCTGTCCTGTTTATAAAACTTTCTTTTGAATTCTTAAGCTACTACTACGCATCTACTACGGCTGCAATCAGGAAAAAAGACCCACATAAAAAGTTTTCAGATGGGCTGAGTTATGATCTATTAGAAAAGAATTTTCTGTGTGTGTCTGTGTAAGGGAAGGAGAATGGTACAAGCAGTCAGGGAAGGCATTACATCAGCAGCCCTTGGAAATGTCTTCAGCGTCACTATAGTATATGCAAAGGAGACTGCGAGCAGTAATTTAGGTGGTGAAACTCTCTATGAAAGTAAGAAAGTGAGGGAAACTAAAACAGGAAGAATTACTACCTAAGGGATTTGAAGAGTGTTATGTACCTACTCAGAAAAAATTTATTTGGCAAACTATTCCTTTTGAATTTTATAAGGAAAATACAATATACACTTCTAGATAAAACAGATGTTTTATCTAGTCTTTTTGCAGCTAAAGGAAAAGTCTGATTTATTAACAGTAAATCAGAACTCCCCTGAGCAGTACTTGATTCCAGAAACATCCCATGCAAATTCAGTCTTTCTGCGTAGTATTTGACTCGTTATGAATGAATTTGCCATCAGGCAATGTGCCTAATGTATGATGTATGTGCAAACAGAAAAATATGCCTGTAGTGGTAAAATACAGCTACCATTGCTACGGAACACGTTCCCAGTACTAGTGCTCTGAACAATAACCTGCAACTCAACCCACTAGTCTTCCAAAGCATAAATCTACCTGCCTGACTTGGATTTGGGGACCCTAACTGAAACATATGACCCGATGTTGGCCTGGTGACAGTCAATATCATTCTGCTGAAAATAATGGAGCTATAACAATATACAGGATGTGTGGATGTTGGCTTGAAACTTCTAATGGGTATTCCTGGTGTTCTGTATGTCAGAATATGAGGCTGAAAGTTTACAGTTATGCTTTAAAATGTCACAGAAAATCTAAAAGTCAACAGATATTAGGCAAGTCTCAATTATTGCTTTCTAGGCTTTCTCAGAGATAAGCACTTAGGGCTCACCCAGCTAGCTTATCCTTAAAAAGCGTCAATATTAAATGTACCAAAGTTTAAAGCCATTAAGAAAGGCAAAACCCACCACCATTTTATAGAATTACCTTAAGCAGTTTCTAGGATACCAGAATTACAGGAAAAAAGGTCTTTCATCTTAAGGCTTTTGGGGAATTTTAAAGCATATTTTCTCTCAACTCAGAGAAGGAGTGAGCAGCAATCAAATTGAAACCCTACTAGCGAGAAAAATGTAAAAATATTTCCGGCTTGCAAGATTCTACCTCTGTTTTATTACCAGTATAGTTTGCACTGAACTCCACAGTTGGATCTAGAACATGGTTTACAGTATTTAAGGCTTTCTGTGTCTGTTTAGGTTTCATGACTTTTTCGTCACATGGTGCCAATCATTTAGGATAGCTTCCAAAGGATACACCAGGAAAATAGACCCCAGACACAAAATAAGCAAGTCTCAAATATTTAGCATGTGTATCACCACTGTTTACTGGTAACCATCAACAATTACAAGTTAGAACAAACTTAAAATGACAATGCCACCTTTGGCAATCTGTGACTGCACTGACAATGAAGATGGAGAATTTTTGGCTTGTATAGCCCTAGGTAGAGTGGGTATATTCAGATATCTGAATCTCTGGGGCAGACAACTTGGCCTGAACGTTTTAGAGTGAAAAAAGTCTCCTTATCAGATTCTGACACCTCTTAACCCTGATAAGGCCATAACTATATCTGCAGCTAACCTTTTTTTGTATTTGGGCACATTTTCTGGATTGAGACCTAATCAAGAAAAGCAGGTTTGTTTCGATCAGGAAGCATATTTCCAAGAAGGATTATTATTGGTTCCAAACTCGTCCCTGAACTGCCAATAAATTGAATTCAGCTGCTGATCCTAGTTGTAAGCACAGCATTTTTCCCCCTCCAGGCAGTGATCCACAATTTGAGCAGTTTCATTACTATTTGCTGTCTTTGAGCTGCTGCAACTTTATGAAGAAGCCAGAGGCACAGAAACCATTTCAGGACAACTGTGAACCGGAAAAGTGACTGGAAAATAGCCGTTACCACTGACCCAATAACAGGACCGTCAGCCAACCCATGAACATCATTTCAGCAAAAACCTATGAATCTTAAGGGAGAAGTCAAAAATGCTTAAGCATATGCTTTGCTCATAGAGAACATGCAAATTAAATCTAACATCAGTAAGTTAAAAATTAATCCAGATTTCTGTTAAAATTTCCTGGATTTGTGCCACTCTTAACAGGAATTTTTGGTCCCAGTCAGCAACGCGGTTTCCAAAAGAAATGACAAAAGCTCCTTTAACTGGGTCACATAAAGCAAGACATAAAGCTGTAAAAATCATAAAATACAGTATTGATGTGGAAGAGGAGAAAATAACTAACTTATTAATTCCATTCTTCATATGTGAACTTCCAAATAAAATTAGTGGCAGAAGTTAGCAAAAACACAGAAAGAATACTTAGTAACAAATCTTAATCACTGTCTACTTAAAACACATTCATGCATGTTCTATTTGTGTTATCTATTAATGGTTTAAATCCTAACTGAAACAGCCAAATATTTTGTCTTTCTTACAACTAACGACAGCCCTGAGCACTATACAAGCTGATGAATTTTTAGACTAATGCATTTCCTATTGAATGATTAGCAGATAGATATTTGTCCTAATGTGATCCACTTCAGCATGCAAAAACTCAGGCAAATCTTAGCACACAGGATCTGATCAAATGAGCTGAAATGGAAGTTGGCCTAACATTTTTCTGGGCATAGCATTAATCAAACAATTAAAAGCACAAGCATTCCAATGAGTCCTTTAGAGGCAACACATTTTTTAATTTGAAACCTTTCCCATGGTGCAAGTATCATTGCAGAGAAGGAGATTACTCTATTGGCCGTCACATAACATGAACAAAAATCAACATGATTTTTAAACAAGTTACCACATGTCATTTGAGCTGTATCAACTGTCCACATGCCTGATCTTACCTAGAGGCAAATAATAGATTATAAGTCCTTATGCAAGTCTCAAACAGGTTTACACTAGGTCATGTTACTTTACGTTTGTTTTGGACTAAAAGTAAGCACATGGAGAGGATAATTTGATGAAAAGTGTTTATAGGGTAAGAAAGGAAATTGAAGATTACAGTCAACTATGAAAGACTAAAAGATTTTCTATGTTTTTCAAAATAATAAAAAATAGAATTGACAAAAATCACAAGACAGGATTTTGTGAAAAGTATCTTGATTTTCCCAAGCTACGTTGCCAGTTCAGTGGCAAAACTAAATGATAAAATCAGGCAACTCTGAACTCTTCTGAAAATCAAATTCTGTAACTGCTGGTAGTAAATAAAATGAACAACCAAAATGAACAGCCACGTGTTACTCCAAAAGTGAGCCAGTTTTCTACCAGTGTGACAAAACCTTTCACCCTGCATCTGGCTGCATCATGAATCATAAGCGTGCTCGTGCATGTTGTTGTTCCTCTTGTAAACTATATTAGCATGATATGAATCTAGCTCTACATGTCCAATACCCAAAACTTAATTATCACAAAAAGGAGAAAAAAATCTTACTGGATATCAATTTAGTGGGGTTTGCAAACTAGTGAGTCGGTATTTTGCAGTGTCTTAGTAAAAGACCAGTAGAGAACAGATAAAATCTGCTTTATCTTCTTCACTGGGAAAGCAGAGGCTTGCCCATCTGTAATACAAAAGTTACTTTTTGAATTTGTATAACTTTACAAGCAAAGGAAATAGCCATATTTAAAAGCTCCAATGGACCTTTCATTAACTCAGGCTGCACAGTGAAAACTGGAAACAGAGAGGCCAGGTTCTCAGCTCCTGCAATTCAACAGTTTCCACCAAACCCATGCATTTACCCCAGACCTAGTACCTGTAAATCATCTGCAAAAATAAGCAGCTGAGAACCTCGAGATAAAAGAGCATTTTAATAGATAATAAAAAACAGTAAAGGAAGGATAGCCCACAGCATGCAGGCTGTTGGGCTCTGACAGAAGCATGCAGTATTTTCTCCTTGTGTCATTTGAGGCAAGCCATATGTACATGCGTACTGCAGAAATGACTACTGTTTGCCCAGCTCTAACATATGGTCTGTCTCAGTTGCACGTTTGTTTTGTTGGTTTGTTTGCTTTTTGTCTGGATGCGGTCAGGGACTACAGGATGGAACTCAAATGCTGCCAGGTCCTACTATTCACTGCATCCCAGATGCATGCTGCAGACAGGCAGCCTCTAAAAGGGCCTTCTCCAATTTGTGTGTGCACATACCATAGCCTCAGCCTGAATTAATGCTGCCGCAAAGCTCACATAGCTGTGTTGTGCACAGCTTGCTACACCGCATTTCAGAAAAAGATGTAGGATTGGGAGTATAGGTATGTTGGGATGTTCTAAAGAGAAACAAATGAGAAAAGTAAGAGACAAATTCACTATTGATTTCCAGCTCACTGCCTCAGAAGCCTGGCCAAAGACTCTCAAAGGAATAGAAACTGTGATTCTATGCACATTCTTTGTTTTGCTTTACGACTTCCTCGTGTGTTTCCATCGTTGTATTTGTTGATTACAAACACTACAACGTCCAGCATAAATTGCATCAGAATAATTCTTTGTGAGGGCACAATTCAGCTGTGTGTACCATTTCAGGTGAACACAACACCCTCTCAGGAGGGCTTGAAAAGTGTATGAACTGCTGCTAAATCTCTAAATTCCAAATGCATATTAAGATGTTTTTATGACTGTAGGACCCATCCAAATATTAGCTAGTATGTTATTAGTTAGTAAGTCAAACTAAAGTCAGACTAAACTATTGGAATGGATCTTGCTTGCTGTGTGGCAATATAAAGCAGCTAGCCAAAAATCATTGTGTGAACAAAATTAAAGCCTAGACAGTTTCCAGTTAGTGTTTAGCATGCGTATAACAAACAAATGAGTTAAGAATGATAATGTAAACAGTTCCACTAGCAGATAGAAGGGTTTAGTAAGGCAGCTGTGAAAGGGCATATGGCTACAGCCTCAAGAGTTTTGGGATGGAAGCAATTCAGGAAAAAGATTAGTTTATTACTGTATTAAAGGTCATTTCTTAATTCCTCTCTTCTGCACTTATATATCCCAATATTTGTACACAGATTATCTGCTTTCTGCTGCACACCCCGTAAAATCTGCTGATTCATTACACAAAATTTTGTACTCTTCACCTTGTCTTAGCTCCAATGCTCATTACTTGTCAGCCATGAAACTGCTGCATTACGGTACTGTGTTTATGTGCTGCTTAGAAAGATGCAGAAGAGATGCACACCTTGATCACAACTCTGATCTTGTTGCCCTAATCAAAGCCCTACTGCTCAGAGAAAACAAAGATATTGCTAGTCAGACTGCAAACAGGGCAACAGGGTCGTGGGGCAGCAAATACCAATGTGAAAGTGGTTATATCGCACATTCACAGGATAGCAACTCTGAGGTCAGTGTACTCAGATACGAAATCAGATTGACAGCAACGCTATTAAAAACATAAACCGTAGAAGACTCACCTCTAGTTCTGCAGGGAATATTTTAAAGGAATATCCCATAATGGAGTTAAATAGTCTCTTCCTTTTAATGCCCACGGCTCTGTGGCTATTATCACGCATAAGAGAAAGCTCAGTAAGTTACCACCTTTTCCTCTTGTGGCTTTGTTTCATGACTGTGGTTATGGGTCACACACATATAGCAAGCACATGAAAAGCAGTTAATTTTCTCTATATCTGCCCAGTTAAAATATATTTTGTTTCACTTCTCTGTGGGTATCCTATATACGGGCAATGTAGAATATCATAACATTCAGAAGACATGTGATTCACTTCAGAAGCAGCCAAGTGGTTCTTTGCTACTTGGCACTGTAGATTTAAACTCCGGCTTTGTTCCTTTGACTAAGCCAGCCACAGCAATAGAAACCATCTGTGGTAGGGTGTGGTGACCAAAGGAAATGTTTCTGACAATTCAGCAAAACATTGTCATCACGAGCTACACAGAATACCTGAACAAAGTCAGTCATACTCTAAATAAGGCTGAGCTAAATCCTTCCTTGTGCACCATGACTATTTTTCAACTGGCAGATGCTTTCCAAAGTTGACGGTATTTGTCATCCAGCTTCCTTCATTACATAAAGCAAAGCTGACAGTCTTTATATAAGGAAAGTGCAGGAAGCACTTCAGGCTTTAGACAGACAGTACATACTTTCTCCTGAACAACAGAAAGTCTAGACACTTAACACATATGCCAGGGCATTTCTTTATCATGGTATTGATAAAGAAAATTACTCCAGCTTCCAGAAAGAATTAACAGAGAAAGAGAAAATGCCAGTGCTGTGGCCCAAAACAGGCTAAAGATACAAAGTTCTCAGGATACTGTTGGTGTCATGAATTTTGCAGGAGCCACAGGTACAAATGAGAATTTCAGTTTTCATTACAAAACTTCCTTGCTTTTCTAACCTCTGAAAATTTTAACCATCCTAAGGCTCAAAATCCAGAAGGCAAAACCCAGACTCCACTATATTATATTCTCCAAAACCTCAAATTTTCAAGTACAAAAAATTTTGTAGCCTGGATTTGGTAGCATTGAACCATTTCACACACACACACAAGACTCACCTATATGCTTTTTTAAATACCTGGAAATGTTTAAGCAATTATAGAAAAATAATGGAAAACTACTTTCAGAGAAAAATAGGCTGATGAGGTAGGTTTTGGACCTGGCTCTGGAATATGTTTAAGTTGAGGATGAAGCCAAGTAACAGACAAAAATGTATTTGAAAACTACAGAGCTGCTGCTGAGACATTATGTATTCAAAAAGCAGATATCTTATCAACTCATACATTTTTGTTAAACTTCCACCACCATGAATAAAAGTTTCCGCTGAACTACAACTGAACAAGATTCCAATAATGAGATGCTGACTTTAAGACTCACTTTGCTTGCAATCAAATTAACATCTGAGTGAAGAATGCTTCCTCAGAAAGGGAATTTTTGTACCAGGACATAAATAAATACAGCCAAAATAGGGTGGCTAACACACATGTACATACAAAGTTCTTCAAACACCACCACTTGGTCTGTAACAGTTCAGGAAGCAGGTACTAAAACAGTCAACTCCAGATAGTTAGCTCAGTAGTATCTTAAACGGAA
>NW_010562750.1:74989-82727 GCF_000687285.1 Phaethon lepturus
CCTGTCCCACTAAATTCTTTCCCTTGCTTTTCTAGAGAAGCATTCCACAATGCACCTATCTAGCACAGCTGGATAGGATACAATATGATATTTATAAGATGCAGATAAAAATAAACTTGAATTTTAAGATCAAAGCAGTTAATCTGCTAGTTTATTTTTTTTTAGCTGTTATAAATAATTGAAGCTGCTTTTCTTTTTTTTTTTTTAAATAGGAGCAGAGGGGCAACAAGCCCCTCCTGCTAGAGGGAATCCTTTAAGGGTAGCCATTTTTACCTAGTAGCCTCTTACCACAGAGATAGAAACCCATGCTATTTTCAGGGCTTCCTATTCCAAGGACTAAGCTAAAATACAGGCTTACAACTGCCTTTGCCCACTAGTGTCTGGGTTTATTCAGACTGCTGGGAAAGAAACAAGATCCTACAACATTTTTCATCTTCAAAAGTATCTTTGTTGGTTTTGGAGATACCTGAAAGAAATGCTAATGAACAACAGTTTTACAACTCACTCTCCTTTCCAACACAACCACTGTGCTTTGAAAGCAGCCCTAAGAGGTTTTTCTAGTAAACTGTCACTCCATGCATAACAATGAGTAGTGAGCTCATCTTCCCCTAAGTGGGTCATGGGATGTTTAACCATTGGATGTTTTCAAATCAGTATTAAACTTTTAAAGACATCAGATTTTCTCCTGGTGTGAGAATTTGCAGCCTGATAGCAGCTGGGAACTTTGAACTGAAACACACCCAGCTGGAACTTTGGCAGAAAGAGATGCCATGATTAATTCACATCTGCAGCAACGTATAGCTGCAAACAGAAGAGGCCATAGTGCTAGCTGGAGACAATCAGAGCACTGTGAGGCAGTGTTTTTATTTACGGCCTCCTCAAAGATAATATTAAGAACATATGCAGAAGCACTACTTAACCCTATGGCTCTTGCTGCATTTGGCCCACATCAGATGAAACCAGCAAATGACTAAAGCATACATTCTTGCATCCCATTTACATTCTCTTTGATGTCAGCAGTACATGTGCATGGTACTGGGTACACGGAAATAAGTTTCACATCCCATAGTTTCTCTCAATTTCATTTAAATAGTTTTTTTACTTTATTATGAATTTCTTTGACAAAGTTATCCAGTACCAAATATTCCTTCCTACAGACACAACACACTGATAACAAATTACCTCCCGGTCTTCCTTTTGGTAATAGTTCAGTGGTGTCTGCTTAACTACTGCCCAGACCACCTCTACTGTCTGTCCAGAAAAACAAACCTGGAAATATAGTCCAGGAACTATTCTCCAGCAAATACAGGACCTCAGCTTGAACGCAGTATTAGGCAGATTGGGCAAGGCTGGGACAAGACCTCCATGCTGACAGAAATTGGTTTGATCTGGAAGCTTTAGGAAGCTGGTAGGGGAGCTATGAAAGGCAGAACTTCCAAGGATGACCCAAGTCTCAGGTGAGCTGAATTACCTTTGGTAAATATTTATTTTTCCATACAGACTGTTAAAGACAACAAGGGCAAGCAGAGACCTTATTTAGGCACCTTTATTAAGAACCTAAAATTAGGCAAGATTAATCTGGGCCACCTCACTGTACACCAAGGGCAAGTGCACTGAAATAGATTTTCTACATGTCACTCATTGCCAAGAATCTGCAATAACTATCACACAAAGAATAATTATTTCATGTTTCTTTGTGACATTCACCAATTCTCTACATCCTTGTTCTGTGACACTGCTTCCTTTCCTGCCTTCACTCTCAGGTAATTCTAGTCTGAATAAGCTGCTTGTTGTTAACATACAAAACCTATTTCACTTTCTACTTGGGGTTTTTCCTCTGGTAATTGGTTTCCTCCATCTGCGCTCATTTTGCAACTAGTGAATAAAGGATGTTTTTTTAGTTCCAACTGGGATTACAAGGTAAACTGACCCATACACAATCTGTATTGTTGAGCTCTATTGCTATTTCTTTCTTTATGCTTAACATTTACATAGCATAATCCCAATATTGTACTTCCAAGACATTACTTTATAAGCAAAAAAAAAGTATTATAAAGTAGTGTCGTATCTTAAAATGCCCTGATATTTAGAAGGTGGCTAAATCAACATTCCTAAAAGTCAAGCTCCCCTTATTGCTATCTCAAAGGAAAAGTTTTCAAGGCTGCTTACCTGGGGGATTTAAAACAAAAATGACCAAAACATTATTTTTACCATCTAACTTAGAAATACGATTTAACCTGGCCTGTTCCAGTCTTCCCATGGACTATAAGGTGATTCCACACTATAAGGTGATTTTTGGGAGACTGGCTGTCTTCCTTAGCCACTATATTAGGCCTCATGCTGGCATAACATGAATACACTTTTCTTCATCTGTTAGTGCCTAAAGTACTACCTGCACACCCTTTTGGCTCTTAAATAGAAAGTGTATCTGTATTCAGGCTTATAAAGGTATAAAAATACAAAATTCTATTTACTTCAGTAAATATGAATTAGAAATCTAAATTTAGATCAGTGTTTAGTCTCTGGGCAATGGGACAAAGCTCTCAGTCTTACATTGCTAAACATAGATGAAAATTTTTTAATTTAGTTCAAAAATGAGTTTTGGGAGCAAGGAAAAATATTTGCAAGTTTCCAGTAGAATTCAGATGACAGTTTCAAGCACAAGGAGATGATTTTCCAATGTCAAATCATTCATATGCTGTATGAAAAGTTTTCTTTAAAGTACCCGTGCATTCTTCTTTACTCATTTCAATATTAAATATTGGCTTTTTCATTTGAAATAGCATTTTTAAAATGGGTAGTTAAAAAGTTAAAAAAGCTAAATGGAACTCATAACTAAAAAAAAATTTCAAAGTGAGACCTGCAAAGCTGATTATATCCTTTTTTCAATTTTGACTGATATCAAGCCAAATTCACATTCTTTCTAACTTCAGTCAAAGAACAAAAATTATGTTTACTTGCCTCTATGTTACATTCAACACAAGTAACAGTCCATTTAGGAGTATTAAAGTCTTTCATAAGAAATAGTCTTACTATTTGGCACTAGTCTAACAATTCAGAAATAAATCTGACTTCAAATGCAGAAGAGATGAGAACATTTTTAGGTCACTAAATAAAAACAGGTGTAATGACTGGAAACAGTGTTGAGATTTAATAAAAAAACAGGTCGTGAATATTTCTCTTATGTAAAATATGCAAATGGTACAGTAAATCCCCGCTTTTAAATATCTCATGTGAGTAGCTGTCCTCCTCACCAAAGAGATCACTACACAGCACTACCAATCTACCACTTTCGATTTCCACATTACAGAGGCATCAAACTATCTTGCAAAGGAAAAAAGGGTTAGGTATTCCTTGTTCGTAATTAACCCGTTAGCAACTGACAATTGTTACCTTCCCTATATCATAGGCACATAATGTGTGAGCATCCAGGGTTTTCTCCAACATCCCTAAAACTTCTCTGCTTTTTGAGGAGAATGAACATGCTCTGTTACATAAGCTTCAACTATCATTGCAATATTTTCTAACAATAATTCAGTATTATGCTGAAAAAGTATAAGCTTGATGTGAGAATGTTTGGACAAACTTTTGCTCTGACTGCTGAAATAAATGCAGGCTAGATGCAAAATTTGAATTCAGGAAAGAATTTTCCAGAAGTTTTGGGGTTTTTTTTCCTGAAGTTTTTGCTTAGGACAATGTCTATTATTAGCTCTTTGCTTAAACTTAAACACTGATATCTGGAATCAGCAGCACTCTTACGCCGCAGGCAACCTACCTTTATAATCATGGTGAATTAGAAACTCCTGAGAGATATCACACTACAGTAACATCATACTGTGTATGGTCTTAGTTTTATGAATCAGCATGAAACATAATCAAATGATACCTATGTTTTCAAGGTTTTGTTGAAACTGCCAGTATCCTTCACATATCCATCTCTTTTGTGTTCTGCCTTGTTTCATTCCCATTTTTCCTACTGAAGTTTGACTGCATTTGTAAAGAAAAAGCATTGTGTGGGCCAAAATTTAAGTCTGTTACACCAAAGAGCACAGATGACATATATAGTCTAGATTAAAAAGGGAGACCTCACATTGTTACCTAAAAAATTCAAATTATGGCAAGTAATGTCTGCAAGTTCAGAAAGATCTCTGAATAGACTGCAGGAATATTTTCTAAACTGTAGCTACACCCATAAATATTAATAATAGTTCTAAAAATAAAGGTTGCAGCTAGGACTGAGCTGAAAGATGGGAGAAATCTCTTACCATTTTAGAAAATGGAAGATGCTTGACGTAATGTATCCAAATATATAAACTAATACTTAACTTGAAATCCAGAGTAGTCATATCCACCTGGGCAAAATCTTATCTTAAAAAAAAAAAAAAATAAATCTTTTCTTGGACAAAGTATTTCGTAGCCAATATGTTTCAAGGCTGTGCCAGGGTTAAGTGATGTGTAGTCAAGCTCTTTGTCATACAGCTTTGTACAAAAGTATAGGAGAATTCAAAGTTAATCCAAATAATTTTGCAAACCTGGGGCATGGACAGAGAGATTGAACACTACATAGATCTCATGTTTAACAAAATTTAGATGACAAAGTAGCCAGAACATGCGACTACCAAGTAAGATCCTAACTCACTTTCTAAAATTTTGTCCAGCAAGCTCGGTTCTAGAAGGAGAAGAAAGTGCAACAATTGATTTCAGAGACAGAAATGACACAGAATT
Source organism: Phaethon lepturus (assembly GCF_000687285.1). Taxonomy (NCBI): domain Eukaryota; kingdom Metazoa; phylum Chordata; class Aves; order Phaethontiformes; family Phaethontidae; genus Phaethon; species Phaethon lepturus. Next base: position 79,715 of record NW_010562750.1, read on the forward strand.
TGAAGAATTACCAACCCTGGTGAGTATCATTCCAAGGAAAGGTTCCTTTAGGTTACCCTGATTTCATATTGGCTTGTGGCTTAAATTTTGAATAATAGTTATAAAGAATAACCTTGAGTTCTAACATAAAATAGATCTAACACCAATGCTTTTGCTTTGCAAGCAATCAAGTTGAGGCCAAAAAAACATTTTTGGCAGTTCTGTACCACAGAAAGCATTCATAACCTGCTTATTCACTGCCATTTGCCTCTTCTAATTCAGTATCTCTCCACTAGCTTCAGTGAAACCAAACTGTTTAAAACAACAGCAAAAAAAGGCAGGTCTGCAATATTTTGCAGTCCTCTCCTATACCTTTTGTAGTCCTACTGAGAGGTCACCTGATCTAGAAAGCCTCTAGCAGAGAAGACAAATCAGCTTGCTTTGGCTTTTTTTTTTTGGGTCCCTGTACACAAGTCAAAGATGACAGACGATAGCTAAAAAGCATCCACAGGGCACCTGACAGACCAGGCAATTTAAATGCTTATTTCATACATGTAGACTGAACGTACTGAGGTTTTCTTTTTCCCCTCTTTTTCCCCCCAATTCTTGTAGTTGCCCACAAGACTACACAATGTAACAAATCTCTTGCAGTTTGGACAACTGATGACCACAGAAAGTGCACTTGCCCCAGGTGAAGACACCAATAATTCTACTGGTTACGAAGCTAACACAGAAAATGTTGATGGTAAAAACATCTTTCATTTCTATTTTATTATATCAAAGTTCTACTGCCATGTACTAAATAATATCTGGAAAATTCAAATACCAAGTTTAAAGTGATCTCAAAGGTAGCATTGCTGATTTTTGAAAGGGAAAAGGAAGATTTCCTAAAATTACTCCTTAATAATCACTCAGCATCCTAACTTCATAACAGATGTGTGCTGACAAAAGGCATGAGTAGCTATACCATTTTGTCCACCAGTGCACTGCTCGTTCTACCCTAAGGCAGGCAATAGCTCCCTGAAGCCTTCGTTTTCTTTTCAGATGATTAGTATGAAAATCACACAGTTCTCTAGAAATTTTTTTTTTTAACCAATTCAAAGATCCTTAGATGCAGAAAACATAACTGTTACAACCTGGCTGCCCTCTCAATTTTCCCCTGAGTTGTCTGCCGTCACTTCCCTGGAGAGACAGTCATGCACATACAAAGCAAACTGCACCCATGTCCATACAGTAGTCAATGAGCAGCAGGTTGGTGCAAAAGGCTGATAAAGTGTGTTCTGACCCATTCACCTTATGCCTGCTTAGCTGTCTTCCAGAGAGCTCACTGAGTACCTATGCTTTTGTGCCTGACTGTGTACAGAAGAATTTATGGGCACAAATAAGTGGGCATATGCTCTATATGGCTTCTTTTGGACCAGGATTGTTGTTAGCGGTTCACTCTGCGCATACCAGTAAGAAGTAAGAGAGCAGAAGCATCATAGTTTCTGCTCCGATATTCCAGTCCTGTAACAGTATCAACAACTGGTCTTAAGTTTAATGAATATCACTTTAAAATGTTCAGAGGAGCCGTTATGAGAAAAGAAGTCTTTTTTCTGTTTCCAGACCAACTTTTCGATAACTACATGCAAATTTAGCACGGTGTCTAAATAAATGAAGAATGGCTTCTCCAATTTATGTGAACAGTAGTAGCTGCTGCCAACAGATGCTCAGGGTGCACGTCACCTCAGGTACAAACGCAAAAATCAGATCACAAATATTAGAAATCTGTGAGGCTGGCAAGTATGTCAGTCACCTATCAGAATACATTAGTGATAAACTTAATTCACATGAATGGCAATCTGTCAATCACATGTCAAGTCAGTTTGTTTTTAGCATATAAGCTTTGCTTTGAAACAGATAGTCAAATCAAATCTCGTGGCAGTTGTATTTCTATAAAGTCCTGTAGTATGTATATTATTAACTACTTCTCCTCTAAGTAGCCTAAGCCAATTACCTCTAGACAACAGCTATGAGCAAACACTTCTTTCTTTGGCTAGCTTGTTTTTGAAGCTTCCATGTTCTACAGCAGTTTCATATCCTTCAATAAATTACACATTTGCTTAAAAATTTTACATACTTTTATCTCCTTTCCCAACCTGCTTGTCTCTGCTGAGAGTGTAGACCTCTTGTCTTGGCTTACCATTAAGGGAAGCAGCGTTTAGCAGATTTGAATTTTAGATAGAATTTTCAGACTTTTCCTAAAGGATATGCTATAGATTTGGGATGACATACTTCCAATCAATTAAAAGTAGCATTTGTGATTCATCTGTTTCTGATGGGGACTCAGCTACAAATTCAGTTCCAGATTTAGAGAAGTGTACTAAAGAGATTTTATACAACCTTCCATACACACACACACAAATCTATTTAAGGAACCTGAGGAACTTCTAAACTGACAAAAAGTCTTTATAAATAGACAAAGTATAGTTCAGCAAACGCACTGAGAGCAAGTTTTATCAGCATAAAACTGTCTCAGACAATCTACAGATCACAATCAGTACTTTAGATTTTAATTTCTTTCTATTACTTCAGAGAGCTCTGTGCGTTCATTCTCTCAAGCTTTTCATTTGCTCACACCCTATCAAAAGAACAACATATTACACCACCCTCAAACCATTGTGATATAGGTGATGAAAGTTTTCCTTGGATATAGCATTATAAATTGGGATGCAAAACTCCGTACAACGCAGTATAAGTAATTTTTCTCTTTCTGCTTTACAGGTGGACTGAGTGGGGAACCGGAGAAAACTGAAAAAGGTATTAAACAAAAGACCCGATTACAAAGACAAAGGAGAACTTAGCTGCCAGGTGATACCCTTTTAGAAGCCACTAGCTATGCCCATGCTATTCTTAAATAAAAGTTTCAGGAGGAGCCACAACCTGCTCTTTGATCTACCTCCCCTGGTTCACCCGATTACTGTCTCCATAGCCACATCTGTACAGTGCCCTCCAGCCCAAAAGCACATTTAAAGGCTACAAATAAGCCTGCTGA
>NW_010562750.1:82758-98998 GCF_000687285.1 Phaethon lepturus
GAGTTCCCAAGACGTAAGGAAATTTTCCCCAAGGAGTGGGATGCAGCAGAACAGTGTCAGTTCTATCAGTAGCCTCTTATCTATGGTCTCCATGAGAAACATGCTAACATTCCCCATTTTTTCTTTCAGGTGGTCTGGAAACAATTGCACTGGTTGGAATAATTATTGGAATCATAGTTGCAGTTGGAATCCTTGCAGGAATAATAATTGCTGTTGTAAGGAAGATGTCAGGCAGGTACTCGTAAGTAAATTGCTAATCAGGCTTCTCAAACAAGAATCATTCTCTTAGCAAGGTCACAGGAATCAAACTTCTAATGCTTCCGTTTTGACAAAATAACCTATTTTCATGTTACACAGTGCCTACTGATTCAGCAAGAGCTGCCAATGTGACATGGGTGAGCTAAACTCCCTCACGTGCTTCAGAAAAGTGTGTCAGATACTGCATGCATGCTTTTATGATATTCATCAGGTGCATGCATTTTGGATTACTCTACTGCAGAGGTAAAATTCACTATGAAGTATTACAGGACCAACTTCTGGAAGAGCTGGACAACATGTGAATACTGACGAGTGATCTTTATCTTATTACTCTGGACATTTGTAGAAACTATTTTGGTACCAGCAAGATTCATAGGTGCCATGCAAATCAAACTTTAGTTTACAAACTCCAAAAACCACACTACATTTACCAAATACTATTCACCCAGCATTAGCCAGTGGCAGGAAACAAATTGTACTTCCAGTGACATAGATAGGAGAAAGCAAAATCTGAACTGGGAAGAGAAATACAGTGGTGACAGGAAAGACAATGAGAGAGGGGGAAAAAGATCACATAACTAACACATTTGGGTAACTATGAACAATAAAACATCTATGTCTTTTGTTTAACAGGCCCTGAACATAGTTGAAACAAGCAACAACTCCATTCTACACCAGAAAATACAAATGCTTCTTATTTTATAAGAACTAAAGACTATTCCCATACTGATGTGAGAAGATGATCCATGAAAAATCTGGTCAAAGAATTCCAGATCTATGGGGATCCCACGCAACCCTAAGGACACCTTCCTCCCCCCCCGCCCCCCCCCCCCCCCCCCCCACCCCGCACACCGCCTCACCAGACTGTCTAAAAGTATGGAACATTTCATAGGAGTTTTACTAACCAGGAATTTACTAAAGGAAAAGATTATGCACTAAGAAAACCCCCAGCAGTAATGAGATTTACATCTGAAATGTGATTTGCAGGTAATAGATGCTAGCTTGATTTTTAAATGCTACCAGCAAAGATTATTTCACATTGTATTTTATGCATTTCTTTAAAAAGCATATGCAGAATCTTTTAAGTGTTTTTGGCTCGTTAACTGCTTGTGGCATGTTTATCTACCAAATGATGTATCAAAAAGGAGGAATTAGCTTCAGAGACAACCAATTATTTACAATTTTAGAAAATATTAGATATTGGAAGCTAAAAGTTTTTCCACCATTGATACAGATTTTCTGCTCTTGATACTTATGTTATTATGTGGCAAAATATGGTAGGCCCAGCTGGAACTGACCTACCACCCAAGAGCTTGCTCATCTGACTGTCGCACCAGGAATTTCCTGTCTTCTCCTGTTGCAGAGACAGGCTGGGATTGAAATACACATCCTGAATTAAAGGGTGCTTGGAAAATACCCAATTTTGATGGGTCACTTTAACCAGTTACTCAGCACACTTTAGAGCTGACATGTTGAAGCTTTTGAATTAGTGCATACATTTTTCTTTGCAACTGTCTCATTTTCTAACTGTATAGTTGGCTTGTTGATAACAGATGTGCAACACTAAATTAGAAAATGTTAGTGAGATATAACACATCTTTGGACTCTACAACTTTTCTATGGCATATTTAGTGCAGCTGTACCTGGATGCACACAGTTCAGAGCAAAGGCTTTGTATGTCAGGTGGCTGCAATGCATCATGTTTGGTGTAAAAATCACAATAATCCATATGGTCAATAATTGCTAAACATGTCAACTTACCTAGATTTGCTCTTCTGTTCCTTTCATGTGCCATGAACTCTCATATCAATCCAAGCTTTGGAAATAAAAACTATGATGTAAATTGTCTTATACAATAATTGTTCTTTATTTTCTTTAGAAAACTTATAAAATGTTTTAAACTTCCCTCAATTTTCCTAAAATTATTTTGCTACTTGGTTGTAGCTACTGCACTGACAAGACAACTCATTTGACACTGATAAATGAAACTATCATCAAAACCAAACATGTGAGGGAAAACAATAATTTCAAGGTCTTTTTAGTGCAGTTCTAATGGGGCATGTAATGGGGCACTCAGTCTGTGATGACCAATGAGTAGTAAGCTTTATCTTCAGACCGGTCTATTCTGTGAAAAACTGCAGGCTAGATCCAAGGACCGTGATTTCCAGATATTGGGGCTTTTTTTTGGTCTCATCTATAAAAAGAAACTAGTTTTCTGAAGTGTGAATTTAGACTTTTTGAGAATCTCTGAATTAAAGCACGTTTGGATACAAGGTTTTGCTCCGTAGCTCTGTCAGTAAATACAGTTGTCTCCAAGGTGCTGAGCTTATACACCTAGCAATACTACACCTGGAGCAGTCATTCTCTTCCTTACTAAAGGAAGATTCTAAACTAAATTTTTCCCACAGGAATGACTTCCCCCTTGAATAACTATTCCCATCACATTACAAGCTGTATCCACAGGTAGGCTATTTATAATGAAACTGAAATATACCTTAACTTGTATACCTTGTTTTGAGAGTCTGCTCTGATAAAACACAATCAAGGTTGTTACATGTGGAGTGAAAGTGTAGCACATGTAAACACCCCCCCAAGGATGCAGCTAACATTAAGGAATTTGCCATGTGTTTGGATTCAAGTACTAAAGCCATGTAGTGCAAGTTCAGAGACCAGAGCATATGCATCCCAGAATTTGTCCACAGTAGTACAATACCATGGAATAATACATTTATGTGTCACATCCAGCATAATCTCATGTGGTTTATTTCCGATTACACTCAAGAGCTGCATAAAACTAAAGTAAGGGAAAGATTAATGATACCAGTGTGCAAAGTAATATATGCACTATATATAAATCTGTAACAAGTTTAAACCTAGGGTATATCTTAAGTCAGTTCTTTACTAATGCTAAATTCATGTTGGGCATTTTTACAGTACAAAATGCAAGCCCCAAAAGTGGACTTGAAGTAGGCTGCAAAGTTTTCACTGTCTTTCTTAAAGCCACCGGACCTCAGTTTAACTTTTTTTAAAGACATCTTTATTTAACTTAAGTGTCAGTAACTTTTTTGCCTATGACTCATTGGAGCATTACTCATGTAACAGTCATGCAGTTTACCCAAACAATTGTGAAAGTTCTGGTATATTATATCAGTTATCTTTCAAGACAGCACGTCTGCAGTCTCTTGCAGATGAACACACGAGGTCCCATCCCTGAAACACAATTCATACACACCCTAATACACTTTCCATTTGCTGTGACTCAGTTCAGTTGGAGACATTTGTCTTGGCTAGAAAGAGTTTACCTTTTCACACTAGCACCCTTTGCCCCTGTACTTTTAGGTTACAGTAAAGGGGCCACATTACTTCAGGTATTTTGTTTCCAAGTGTCCATACATCCCACTGGTTTTTGAAAGTTTCATGCATGACTATTCTATTTGCTTGTGTGACTTGTATGAATTGGCAAAAGATGCACATAAACTCCCATGAAAACAAAAAGATTACAGCTTTTCCTCATTGTGGCAATGTAAAAGAATAGTAAATTCTGTTACTCTAGATTTGGCAACTTCTTGTCTGTACTGGAAACTACCCCATAAGATGCACTTGATGTCTGACCAAATGCATGCCACATGGAATTATGAATTATTCATTGTTGTGGGGAATAGCACAGATGTCACCAGTTTCTTCCACACCAGCTCAGTTGCTGCTAATGTGCAAATACCATGAAATGAGAAAACCGTTCTTATGCCAGTTCTGAATATTGGTTAAGCCAGAAGAAGACCCCATTTGAAAAATGCATAGCATTAGAGCAGACCACCTTTTTGGGGAGTTCCAAGTTTTCCTGGATCATGTACAGAACCCGAGTGTCAAACAGCTTGCATCCTGCTCAAGCAAACCGTTGCTTTGCTCCAACTCCAGAATCTCTCAGAGCCCTTTTAACTTCATATACCAACTATCTAAGTTTTCTGGTCTTAACCGTGCTTTATATTCTGCCCTTGAGTTTAAGGAAAGTTTTATTAGTCTTAGGCAAAATCAGCCCCTAACCAAATGGCCCATGCTCCACCAAAACATTATTTGGGCAGCTTCCAGCACTGGAGACTCGGTATTAAATATTGTGCTAATTGTACTAAATCTGAACTTGATGAAAATGTGAAGACATTAATTTCCCTCTGATTATCAGCTGGAGTACAGGATACTCAGTAAATGGCTAAAGAAAGTAAGGGCTCTGAAGAAGGCAGCTCTGAAGATGACTCTGAAGACCCATTTACTCAGTAAATGGCTAAAGAAAGTAAGGGCTCTGAAGAATCAAAAGACCTCCATTATTCTGTCAACACGAAGAAACAGCAACTGCTGCTACACTGATACATTTAACATCCTGATGATTCTTACTGCCTTGCTGCCTAGAAATCCAAAATGTAGAACTTCCCAGGCAGCTTCAAGCAAACTCAAGAAACAACACCTTCACAAAAAGCTTCATCATATTTGTTACGTATTCATACGCTACTGAAGAATTCTTAATTCCCTTCTGTAACTCCATGATACAAATGTTCTAGAGATAGACTAAAAATCCATGCAGAGGTCTATATTCCATATGCAAACTGCTGCAGCGTGCCGTGACTGAGCTTTCATTGACTTGTATTATCTAGCTTCCCATTATTAGTCCAGGAGTTCAAAGGTAGATCGAACAGAAGCTACATGTTTTTTGGTAGAATTTATGAGGAAGATGGGAACTTTTCTGCTTTGCAAGAAGTCAAACAGCACATTGTCCTAGGGCAAATACTTCTGTAAGCTGAAATGAATGATCAGTTATACATGCCTGCAGAATCAAGGCCCAAGGTCAGGAGACTTCCTACACATGAGAATGCATCAGGAAACAACAGCTCCATACTTTCACCAGCTGGCCAGGTTTAAGTTTTAATCACAGGGAACAACATTCAATATATCAACACTTGCTTTCAACTTAAAGTCCTTACTCCTGATCACATTCATTCCTTTATAGTTAGTAACAGCAATGTTCCCTTTTGCAGCTTGGCTTTGAGTCATAAATGTGGCTCTCCCTAACAGACAAGCAGGCACCAGGCTTCCTGTGAGAATGCCAGATGTCACTGAAAAATACCATAAACATAGTTATCCCCTTGTATTTGTGTCTGTGAGGAAGATATACAGCAGTAGTATACTATGAAAGCAATGATTTGATGCATCAATATTTATAATACTTCTAGGCATCGGTACAGCGGCATGTTTTCACTGTAAGAACAGAAAACATCAAAATAATGAATTCAGTAAAACTAGCAATAATTAAATATGAACCAGAAGAACTATGCAGATCTCAAGGTGCTCCTATAAATTTGAAAAGTGTTCATTTATAGTTAAATACCAATTAAAACATGCAGCAATTGCTTTTAGATATAATTACACACTGTTTTAAGAGCACCTGCAGTATGCTCTCTCAACCACATATTATTTCCTTAAAAACCAAGTACAACGTGCACATTAACACTTTCTGTAAAGTTCAAACTCAAAAGCACTGATGTATGATTCACACGAGGATAACAAGTACAACCTCCAGTTCAGGCGAGTAGGATACATAGATTAAGTGACTTGCCAAGGGTTATAACCACAGGTAAGTGAAAACCCAGGAATCTTTAAACATTAGTCCTGTCACAGCTTCATATTAGTTCAAATGAAGTGATGTTCCATTATGTTTTATGATAGCATGATCCTTAATATTCTTTAATATAAAATCCAACAAAGGACACAGGGGAAAAACAACCTACTGAATCTACCAAGAATCCTCAGGTCAGAATTATGCTCTGTTTTTGATGAAAAAACATTCCCTCTAAAAATAATTTCTCCTCCACCATTGTAAGTTTTGTAGTGTAGATACTATTGCAATTTAAAGCTTAAGTTATAACTGGCCTACACCATGCCTGAAGACATTGTTATAGCTATTCATACTCATTTAGTTAACTAGATTAAGTGTCAGATTAACCATACCCATCCTTTTCCAGACAGCTTTTTTAACCTAATGTATTAAACATACTGAAGTTCTCAGCATCTAGTTTTGTTAGACAACTACTGATGGATATAGAAGGTAATAGTTGATATATAACTTGACACTAGGTGCCATAATGTGAAGTTTGAATTAGTGCTTTGTACTTTTTTCACAGCTGCAGCATGGAGACATTTACGTATAAATAAACCCAGCATCACACTAGCCATGTGTCTTTGTCCAGGCCTTGTGGATTTAGGCATTGGACCAAACCCACAGCTCCCCCTGCTCTGCAACAAACAGTTGGACTGCAACACAAAGATCCCCATTCAATCATGTAGCTTGTTAGGCTCTTCCAGGCTGGAGAAGTCAGATTTTCAGGCTCTGGTAAATGCTAAATTGGCAAGTGTCTTAGCAGGCAAGGAGAGCTGCACATTCCATGCATTTTCAAGGTTGTGTTCTGTTCGGCAAGGATGATTGATTTTGAGAGTTCAAAACCAAACAGTGCCATCCATGAAAAAAAGTGTAAAAATGGAAGTAGGGCAAGTAGAGAACTGCAAAACATTGTCTTCACTAAAATTTACTATTCATTCACATTTCCAGATTGAGCTAAAATGAAACAATGGACTTGCCCACCTGTGGGGCTACTTCAGATGTTAAGGCACATGAGTATTCAGATAAACTCGCATCAGGGGAAAGAATTCTTAGAAATGTTTCCTTCTGAAAGATTAGAAGTTTGTCTCAAATCATTTGTCCCAGGTCAGCCATACAGGGCTCCAGGTCACCAGTCTGATCTTTTCCTGGTCTACACTTCAGGTTATCACAGAATCATAGTTCTGAAGTGTCCTCTGGGATCTCGCAGCACAAACACAAGGATAAGGAACCACTTAACTATCCTGGGCTGCTCTTGCAGTATTAGGGAGGGAAGCAGGAAGTGTTTTAATAAGGAGTTAGGCTCATCCACTTCTAGTCAATGATTTAACTCAGTTGTTGGGTCAGTATTGCCTTTAAGTTGTTACCCAATGGCAGTCTTATTGTAGGAAAAATGAGTTAAAGTTATTATGTAGTACAAATAAATCAATTTTCTTAAAATATCAGTAGCTGCATGTTCTGCATAGGAGAAAGAAGACAGAGGGGTTCTCTGATGAGGACAGATTCTTTTTACCATTACCCCTCCAAAAAAAAGCCAGAGGGAGCTTCTATTTTTATCCAGGTTTTATTGGCATTGTTACTGCATAGCCTCAGTATCACTCTTACTTCGCTCCCTTTCCTATTGGAAAATAAGGCTGCAATTACTTTCTGCTACTCTGGAATGACTAAACATTTTCTAACAAGGCAATTTTAAATGTACTGATGTTTGTCTTAGGAAATTAGTACTGTATGTCTCATTTGAGCTGGGAAGCAACTCCATTTCCTGCTTTTATCAACCATGTTATCCTCAAATAACACATTCCTTTATCATCCTGTGGATGTTTTGCCTTATGACATTTGATTCATCCTATGCAGGAAACGGGGAAGGAATTAGCAGGTTCAGCAGGTGTACTCATGAGAAAAGAGATAGGAATGTCAGTTTTCCCTCATTTCCTACCTAACATTTTGCAAAACCCCTCAGGAGTTGAATAAGCAATAACTGAGCACAGCATACACAAGCTAGCTTCCTTCTTGAAGGAACATCCTCTCCTGTGCACTTTACTCTTTGCTGAGAAATAAGGGACAGCCATTTGCAGAACTGTCAGGGTTTTCCTGCCTACACTCATACAAACTGTTTATACAAAAAAAATAAAGAAAGGTCCACTTGTCACAACTTAGACATAGTTTTAGAAATTGGTGGTACAAGAGATTTTGACCCAAAAGACAGTCCTTAAATGCAGGTTGTATAATAAAATACAGCTTACATTTCTAAGAGGCAGCCTTTGCTTTATTGGTAAGTGGTGAAAGAATTTACATAGTATAAGTTGCTGCATAAAGTTACCTGTGTAATCCAGAGCTGGACTTAGCCTGAGGAAACTAGTCCTGGCACTAAGACCTGTCTCTTTGCAAGAGACAAAAATATTAATAGCATTACGAAAACATACATTGCTGTTGACCACAACTCACAAGGAGGCAAACCCTGCCATCTGTTCATTTAAACCTACAAGTGCTGAACTTAAGAAATGTTTAACTCCATAATTATGAAGTTACTCCTTGAAAACAGTTTTCCTGATCGATTTTTTTCTAGCTCATTTTGTCATGATTAATAATTAGCTTACTTCCACAATAAGCATGCTTCCATTTCATCCAGAAAACTAAGCAAGAACCACAAGAATGACTTAAGATTTCATACACCTAACAAGACATAACATATAATGAATACACAACACTAAAATGAAAGACTCCTCACTGCAGGCTAATAATGCAGATGCACCATGACTGCACTCAGTAAACTGTATCCTAGCACCAGCTAGTGGTAAGAATTACTGAAGGCATTTTACAAGAAAAATGAACATGTTCATAACAGAAAAGCTTCAGATTATTATATATTGCCTCCTAGCCATCAAGTCTGATTTTATTTTTAAGACACTTCCAACAAAACCAAAGTTACGTATCAGTTTCACAGAGTATGCTTATACCATCTGTAGAGCACCTCAAGTGTTTTTGACTGATCCAGTTGCCAGAAGTTGCTGGAAGCAGCAGTAGTGCAGGTAACAGCCAGATGCTTTCTCCATACTCAGTACTACTTCATCCTCAGAGCAAACTTGTCACCGCACAAGTAGCAGGCAGCCAAAACAAGAGTAGAACACTAGATGTAGAATAGAACACTATTCTATATAGAATAGAACACTTGTTACCATGCTTTCCTTTCCACAGCATATTGCCAACATCTTCTCTCAACATAAATATTTCTTGTGTTTAAGTAAGTTTTTGTGATTAATTCAGCTAAGAAACTCATGGTCATCCATTTTCTGGACCCAATCCTGTAGCATCTGAATCAGTTTACAGAGGCAGTCCTAAAACATCTATGAGTTTACAATGGATACCATCCAATGTCAGCTGATAAATTTATATTTACCTAAGTTTAAATGGCCCTTATCTTTATCCCTGTGTCACTGTTGGTGCAATTGGCACAGATGATTTTTAACCAGTTACTAGCTGTCACCTGAGTACTACTCCTACTAAGTCCTACATAACTTACCTGATGGACTAAAGACCTCAGCAGCTGTCAAGTTCTGGAGAGGGCAGTGTTCAAGTGAAGCATGTCAATTCAGTCTTGGACAGAAGTCCTCTGTTCTATAAAACTGAAGAAAATAGAGTCTTTGGTTCCACAGTCTGTGATCAAGGGAGAGTGAATTGACTTCACTAACTTGACACCATTACCCTGCTCCATCATCAGATAACCTAGTTACCTTTTTGCTAAAGTCAGCCAGAGGAATTGTGCGAAGGCCACTTGGAATATACATTTGGATTAATTCAGATACCAAATACCTAAGACTAACTAGGTATGACCACATCATCAATTCCATAAAGTGGTCCTGGAGGATGTGAAAGATGCAGGAATGCTTAAGTGCTTGAGTTTTAAGACTCTCGTTCCACAGGACATTTCAAGCACAAGTTACCTAAATATCTTAGTACTTCAGCCAATTCCTTGTTTTATCTGTCAAAAATGCTCTTATAGAAAAAAGTAATATTAAACTCAGAGCTATTAAGTAATCAGTAACCCTAGCAGTTCAACTCTATTAGTCTTTCACAGATAAATTATTAGTTTAAGCCATAACATGCAGCCCATTGTCTCCTATGTTTATAAGGACAAACTAGAATAGCACAGAAAGTTTTGATAATAGAAACCTTGTTCCATGAACAAGAGAAGAGTTGGCCATATTGGTATTACTTGGGCCTAGGTAGTCTCAAGGCCACTTCAGACCCTCTGATGAGAAAAGTATTTTCTAAAAATATTTTTTCCTGACACAGCTCACTAAGACTTCTACACACAAAAAGTTCCCTGTTTCCCTGGCTAAAGTTTCCCTGTGACACATAACAGTCACCTTTTCAGTCATGCTGAAGATGCTCAGTTAGACATCCAGATTTAAAAAAAAAAAAAAAGTTTTTGCTAGTATTTATCTCTACTGTGTGCTGATACTACGTGCCTGTGCATGCTTAACCACACACAGGTAACCTGGAAGTCTAACTCATGATTTTAGAGAGCACAATAGTAGCAATATCGATATTATCAAAATAAAGAAAATTTTAAGAGTTCAGAACTTTAATCAACTAAAGCTTTGTACGCTTCTCTGACCACCAGAAATAATATAAATTGAAGTGCAAGTCCAGTGGAACACCACCAGGTGGTATATATTCTCAGTGTAAGCACAGGGAAGTAAAGATGACTTGTACACACATAGCCAGATCTACCTGAATTTCAAGCACAAATAAGTGACTATACAACATAATCAACAAAAGCAAAAACTTCCAGGCAAGGAAAAATTGAGAAGTCTATCTGGCAGTGAAGTCTATTGGGCAAGAGAGGAACAAAGACCAGCACAGATTATGCCGAAGCTAGACAACTTGTTCCTGTACAGTGTGACTGAATGATGGGTTCTGGAAAAACAGTATTAACAGTCACAGATGTGTCCTGATACAAGTGAAGAATACTATAAGGAAAGGACTGAGTTACGGAACAAGAGCGTTTGAGCCAAGGTTGATATTGGAAGTGGTATTTTTATTGTTACAGTGGATGCTTCCTTCATGTTCCACTCACAGTTCGCCAAAACCTGTCACCTACCTTTTTAATGCTGCCAGTCTGCTAGCCTCACAGGTTTTTAATACCTCTGAAAACATGGGTAATTGGCCTGCTATAGCATTTTTCACTCTGGGAAGGTAGCATGTTGCAGAGAGCTTTGTAGTGACATTTATAATTTAAATGAGCAGCTTGAGAGCCCTAGGATTCATACATGGAAGACTGCTACATCAAGACTGACATACTAAAATATTTATAAATAATGTGAGTTTCTACTATTTAATGACTCCAAACTGGCAATATTAATGCCAGAATAGTAGAAACTCACATTATTTATAATGACTCCAAACTGGCAATATTAATGCCAGGCCAAAGATAAAACAGTATTTTGCTCCCCTACATCCTTTTTCACCTTTTGCAGATAAGCATACAATGACACTCCTAAAGTACAGATCCCTTTACTCACATAAGAAACTCCATTTGTGGCAGTACTTTGGTTATCACAGTTGAGATAAACACTAATTATTTCCAGAAAGAAATGTAGCTTTTAACTTTGACAAAGCTTCTGTCCCGTTGCAGCCTACCTTAGCTTTAAAAACATACTGTCCATACTACACAGATCCTTCCAGTCTCCTTCCAAATGTTAGTAAGGCCTCACAGTGTAACAGGAGTGAGTCTCATCCAAGTTTTCCCTTTAATGGTGTTTTGTTTCAAGCAAAGTATTGAAACAACACCCAACATTCTATCTGTGAAAAGCAGCAGCTATTAGTGAAAGAAACTAATACATTTTTAATCAGAAGGACATATGCCAGATTCAACTACTTCACATAACTCTTGCATTTCTTTAAAAGAAAGGGTGTTAAATATCAGCATCTTTCTGGTCCATCTTTCACTTTTAAAAGCTGTGTGTTAACTGAATCACAGCAGCACAGGAAAGGATGAATGATTTGGAACTTGGATAATCAACAAGAAAACAGGGAGAAACATACTTGCCTACAGGATTATGAGTATCACTACATTAGACGGATATGGAAAAAAAATTGTACTGAAAGTACAGAGGTATTTTACTCACACTTAAAGCAGGCAAATTAAATATATAGAACCTGGTTAAGTGACAGCTAGTTGGAAAACAATAGCATCTAGTAACACTTGAGCAAAGCACCGCTGTTTAGAGGAAGAGTGATGGGATAAACCAAAAATACACAAGCTAGGAAACTACCAGCGAGGGCCCTAAGGTACACTAACTGGAATCCTCATAGTTCAATATATGTAATACTGAGCTGACAAATCATGCCTTATGCCTTAAGTTTCTCCAAATCTTGAAGCCCACTTTCACAGATAAAGTAAAAGTTTGTGGATATCACATTGCTCCCTATTCTTGTCTGTCAAGAGGCTGAAATTGGTGAAGATGATCATAGAATTTAATCCATGACAAGTCACTGCGTAGACAATACAAGGATTCTACAAAGCAATTTTACTGCCTCTTTTCTACCCTCTTTTGATTTAATGAGTCCCAGTGGTAGCTAAAGAGATCAGTATTACTATTAGACAGCTTAACACCACTTATTGCAAGCAATTCCAAAAGCAAAGTGTGTATTTTCCAAGTGATTGATTATCACACAGAACATATTATTATTCAAGGATACTCTTATAACAGATTCACCAAACATTTGACATAGAATACTGTTATATTTACAGTGTGGCTTATTTGCATCCCTTGTGCATTCATTTATTCCAACCTGTAAAGCAGAAGTTCCAGCACTAACTTTGTCAGGTTAGTACTTACTATTACATCCACAAGCATTCATCACAGGCATTCTCATCTTTACCCTAAGGAGATCTAGAGCATCAATAATTGGCTTGTTGTCGTACAAATTTTTATTACTAATTTATCATTGTGATGCGGGGGCTGGGTTAAGGCAGACAGGCTCAGTACAGTATTCTGGAAGCTTTTGATAAGATTTCTAGCAGACAGAAGGGACCTACCTCTTTCCTCTCAACTTTTCTTTCATGCTTTATCTTTTCTTCATATTACTTCTGTCATCCTGACTTTTGGAAAGAAAAGATCTGCTGTAAGACAGAAATAGAAATGCTGTACTATGCAGTACTAAATAAGAACCTTTTACTATATATATATAGCAGCGATGCACACACTTTAAGAGGAAGTCTTTTGGTCAGAGTAATTTCTTTAGTGCACTGACTATCCTTTTATCCTTTGAAAGGTCTTGGGGGATGTTTCCAACTAAAAATTACAAGTATCAAGCCTAGAAGAGACTGTGTACCCATTTGTATAAGAATGTACATAAACAGGATACAGGTATAACAGCATATTTACTACCAAACAGCAAACACAGTTGAGCAAATGGCTTAGGAATACCGATGGAAAGACCAGGACTACACATAGCTCATTCTGATAATAATGTTGCAACTGTTAATTACTAAAATTACTGATAAACTCAGAGTACCAGACCAGTTGTTCCCCCCCACCCCCACCCCCTTTTTTTGTGGTCACACTTCGTATGCTTATGATAGCTACATTTCATACAGATATTGGAAGCACATTACTGCTTTCTACTCTGAGAGTTTTAACTGAAAAAAAATTAACTAGCAGTTCTTTAAAACACCTACAAGTGTGAGTTCTTTAGTTTATAGATAAAATAAATGCAATTCAATGTAAAAGCCTATCCTGTCATAGAGAGCAATTATCAAACTCTTCAACATTTATATTCTTTATTTTTACTTACTGTCTTATAACAGTTATAGTTGAAGTCTTATTAACGAACAGACTAAAAAAAAACTTGAACAATATAGTTTGCCTTAGCATTCTAAATTCTTCTAACATTTATAACATAAGCCTGTCAAGAAGCTATGAACTTTAACTCAAGAATTCTTCTTGAGTATCAGTAATTTGTTATCATAAAACTATAACCTTGTATTAGTAGCAATTACATGCACAAAAGCAAACAGTTAGAAGAAGCTACCTGAGAAAAAAATATTTCTACTTAGCACAAGGCTCCAGCTTTTCAAGAGTCCTTTCTTCAACTACAATAGGATAGAATACAACAAAAAAGAGTTAATAGAGTAAGTATTAAGTGTTAAAAACAACACAGAGTTACATAGCCTTCATAAGGGATTATACAGCTATAAAGAATTTCTTATTGGCTTAGCATTATACTCCTACACAATAAGAAATAAGATAATGTTTTTGAGCAAGTCAAAACAATTTAAGATTTAAAAACCATCCATTAAAAAAGCTGTTTAGGAATAAACATTTAATAGTAAAATCAAAAAAGCTTTTAAAAAGCTACAATTAAGCCAAGTTATAAACCAATAAAATAATCTCAGCTACATAACATTCCTACTTGGACAATACAGAACAGCAAAGCCAAGCCCAAGCAAAATCTGGAAAAAAACAACCCCACCAAAAACAAACTAGAAAAAGCACAACCACCAGCCTCATTCAAAACATACTCACCTTCACACTCTAACCCTCAACCACAAGTTACTACAGCCTTCCACCATCTCTCTTAATGGGACATCCTCCAATCAGTAGCACGGTGAGACTTCAAACTAAGCCTCTAAAGAGCCAGTACAGTATTGACCAGGAAGAAATAGAGAAGTAGTTCTAGTATTTGACCAATAAGTTTTAACCCCTTTTAGCATTGAGTAACTATTAATACTATAGTATTGTAGTTATATAAAAAAAAAAATTAACAAGCTCAAAGTCACTGTTAAAAATCTCAGTGTTTTGTAGTTAGCACTCTAAATTTTTGGTTTAGCTTGTTGATACCTACCCTACCTTATTTCCAATCTCAGTGACAATGCCTCTAGAATGCAGGAAAGAAAGTTAAACTAGTGAGAAGGAAAGGTTAATTAATTTTGTAAAAGCAGTATGTTTTAAGCTCTTTCGGAAACTTTTTCTAGAGCTATAAATACAGTAAGTAGAGGCAAGTTATAATTTGTATTATTTGTAATGGTTTTGGGAAACCTTATACTTAATCTTGAAGGCAGAAAGGTTCATACTGTAGCTGATATAGTATGTATTTAGTTCTGTGTTTTTGTTTTCTCTGTTATAGGTGTAAGGCTCAAACATGTCAAATGGGAGCCTTGGCTTTTCTTAAAATAACCCCAAATTTACACAGGTGTAATTAGTCTAGCCTACTTATAAAATTAAATGTTATTACAGCTAAATTAGAATTAAATTAATTTAGCTTAATAAGCTAAAGTAGTTTAAACATATTTATATAAGGATTTGTTACTACTAAAATTACAGGTTTCAAAACCGATTTTGGTATACCTATGCAACATTTTAAAATATAAACATATCCTGAGTATTCCAGGTGGGAAGATCACTGTGTCCTGTTATTTTTCAGTCTGCTGTTACTTGGCAAAGTTAAGCATTACCACAGAGGCATTCAAATTCTCTGGCTTCAGAGTCTGTGTTTTCCTCATGCTTGAAAGGTTATCTTTGTAGCTATGTTTGTTGGAAATATGGTGGATTGTTTTAAAAAGCTTCAGTTTGAGAAGAGTGGGTAGCCAGGTGATTTGCTTGGCTATTTGCTAAGGAAACCTTCCAGCTTCATGGAATGGGACTCCCCTATCCCGCTACCATACAAATACTTTGTCCAGGGTTATCGACAGTTTTAACGCTACTCCTTGATGTACATGCACAATGAATGCGAAAACAAAATAATCAAAGAAATGTGAAATATTTCTGAACTTTAGACCTCTAATCTGTAACTGTATTAATGACTCGTGTGTGTAGGTTGGGGTGGGGGGTGTGGTGGTGTTTCCTCTGGAAAAATGGCAAATTCTTAACATTTCCCTGTAAAAAATAGTCCTAGCCCAGGAGGATTACATCTCTGACAGTATTATGAATACAAAATTCAAGTGAGAGATACGATTTAAAGGGGGGGACACAGTTACACCCTGCAATACAAGTATGAGCATCTCCCAGGAGGTGACGGGTTTTTTTTCCTCTCAGGTACTTGCTCGGAAATTACAGTGAGAAAAACTTGATTTACACGGGACAACACAAAATATGTGCAGCAAAAATGGGCCTGCGCCTGTCAGAGCGCGAGCCCAGAGAAACCGCCCGCGCCGCCTCAGGGGGTGAGGATCCTTCCATGCATCATCTCCACTTATTCAAATAATTCCCCCTCAGCCACCGATTTATTCTTCTTTGTTTTCAGTCAAAGGCGAGAAAACCACCTCCCTTGCGGAGATGAATTACTATGAAAAGAAGAAAAAAAGACCAAAAAAAAAAGAAGAAGAAATAGGGA
>NW_010562751.1:0-686 GCF_000687285.1 Phaethon lepturus
TTCTCCCAAGTAACTAGCCATAGGACGAGAGAAAAGGGCCTCAAGTTGTGCCATGGGAGGTGTAGATTAGACATTAGGAAAAATTTCTTCACTGCGAGAGTGGTCAAGCATTGGAACAGGCTGCCCAGGGAGGTGGTGGAGTCACCATCTCTGGAAATGTTCAAAAAAATGTGTGGATGTGGTGCTTCAGGACATGCTTTAAGGGGCATGGTGGTGTTGAGTTGATGGTTGGACTTGATGATCTTGAAGGTCCTTTCCAACCTTAATGATTCTGTGATTCTGTGATTCTGAATAATACTGCAAGTTAAACAGGCTGTTAGTGTGAAAGGCAGCATCCCTCTTATTCAGAAGACAAAATTACAGCAGGGGTTCCCAAGTGCCCTTATGAACTCAGTGACCATCCTAGCTGGGTTGGCCTCCAGGCTGGTCCACCTCCAGCAGAAGTCAGCCATACATTAGATATTTGGAAATTTGAGCAGCCCAGTCTAGTGGAACCAGAGGGTATTCCTGCCCATGGCAGGACTCTTTAAAGTCCCTTCCAACCAAAAGCATTCTATGATTCTATGATTCTATGAAATAGGTTACATAATTTCAGATTATTTTTGAGAATTTTTTGTTCATGTTAAAAGTTATTTCAAATTAGGTGTAAAAGATACAGTAATTCATATTATTTCTTGTAAGGTTCA